>NC_092576.1:14991110-15248610 GCF_037975245.1 Apostichopus japonicus | reverse complement strand
TTCCGAGCAACAAGTACTCCAGTCGGTGTGTGATCTGTTTTGGGTTAATTGCCGAAGGCAGGCAATTAGCCTATGCAGTCAAGTTGGCGTGTGTGTGTGTTATCCGTGTATGTGACGTCATTAGTTTAGTTCAGTTTAGTAGAAAAAAAAGGATCAGGAGGGACAACAACAGAGTTGTTGACAATTAACAATTCATAATCATGGACGTTAAATATGAATGTGAGAGACTGACTTCGGTCAGCTTGCGGCTTTGATAAGCCAATTAGGCTTCTTCGCGAGTTCCTGCTTGCAGGAGGATCTAATATACATCAAGGACCCTATAGGAGAAACAAAAATTGAAGACACAAACACTCAGACCTGATTGGAATACTTAAAGTGCTTGTCCAAATCATTCTTAAGCCCATTGACACTACTTGCAAATACATCTTTCCCAGGCAAACCGTTCCACTAATTCACAACCCTATTAGGAAAAAAAAGTTATGCCGAATATTATTCCTGCTTTGTGACTTTTGGAGTTTAAGACAATGACCTCTGGTACAACTACTATTAGCAACCATGAACATGTCGGTAAAGGATAAATTGTCAAAACAATTACAATCTTGAAAACCTGAATCAAGTCACCACGTAACCTCCTAAGCTACAGTGTGGTGATATTCAACAGTTGTAACCGCATATAATAAGGAACACTCTTTAAAGAACTAATCATCCCAGTAGCCCTCCTCTGGACCTTTTCAAGTACTTCCATATCCTTAGCAAAACATGGGTTCCAAGCTTGCACAGCATACTCCAGATGAGGCCTAATCAACTGCTTATAAAGCCTAACTACTACGTAATCTTTCAAAAAACTGAAGTTAATCTTGATCATACATACTACTACCAATGTGCATCAACTTGCATTTATCAATATTAAAAAGCATTGACCATCCCTGAGACCAGGAAAAAACATAATCCAAATTCGTTTGAAACTTCTCAGAATCGCATTTGGAAGAGACCTCAGAATACAATTTGGTGTCATCAGCAAACTTCTTAGCTGTACACAAAATATCTCCGTCTATGTCATTTATATCGGCAACAAGGGACCCACAACAGAACGTCCTGCCAAGAATAAGCACAGCCTTTAATTACCACCCTCTGTTTCCTACTACCAAGCCAATTCTCGATCCAAGACAGTAAATTCCCATTAACACCCATACTCTTTAGCCTAAGTAAAAGACGCTGGTGGGGAACTTTATCAAAGGCTTTCTGGAAATCCAGGAACACAACATCTATAGACATCTGCCTTTTTAGTGAGCTTGTTATATCTTCCATAAACTCAAGGATATTAGTGAGACAATACCTTTCTTGAAGCCATGTTGAGACTCTCTGATCAAAGACTGACTGCTGAAGTGACTGACTATAGACTTTTTAACAATAGACTCCATGACCTTACAAACAACACTATTGAGACTAACGGGCCTATAATTACAGGGCGTATATTTATCACCCTTCTTGAAAATTGCGTAATATTAGCACATTTCTAGTCCTTAGGAACATAAACTTCATTCATAAATGTACTAAAAACCAATGAGAGTGGAAAGAAATGTTGTGCAAAAGTCTTCAACACATACGGATGGAGTGCATCACGTCCTGAAGTTTTAAAAACATTTAGACGAAGCAGCTCCTTTATGACAACCTCATCCGAAAATAAGACCGTATCCAGCTTAGGACTATCACTTCCCCCCTGAAAATCTGGAATACTACTCATATGTTCCCATGTAAAAACCGACATAAAATAGTTGTTCAGAGATCTTACAGATCAGTTACTATATTATCAGCCTGTGGTGCCCTAAGAGAAACAATTGCATCTTTAACTTTCTGTTTTGACTTGACATAAGACAAGAAGGCCTTTGAGTTATTTTTAATTTTTAGGGCAATGCTATTTTCGAAATTCAATTTTGCATCAGAGAATAAGCTTTCTTCTTTCAGCTGATCAATTTTAAACTTGCCCAAAAGATGTATTCCTCCTAAAAAACTTCCACATTCTACGTTTTTGCCTAATTACACATCTAAAAAAAACTTTCTTATTCATCCAGTGAGGCATACTGCTTTAACGACGACGATTCTTCCACGGAACATGATTTTCTATAATGACCTTTAATTTATCAGCAAAACAAATCCAAGACTGAGTAGCACTCATATCTCTTAACAAATTAATCCAATCTGTACCCTTTAGTAAAGTTTCAATTGCCTCTGTATCTGATCTCGAAAAAATCAGGGATTTTTTCCTTGCTAACAGAATTTATGACTTTGCAAACAACATCAAAAGCAAGTATATCATGGTCGCTTGTTCCTAGTTTTCTTAGACCCGTCAAATCAACAACATTGCTTGGATCGGAACTCAAAACAAGATCCAGGATATTATCCCCCTAGTAGAGAGAGTAACATGCTGATGTAAAAAAGCAATCTTGCATAACATCTAGAAAATTACTACCCTTCCTACCATTGGAACCATCTATGCAATTTATGTCAGGAAAATTAAAGTCGCCTTTAATAACAACATTACCTTTAGCAGCCTTTCTAATTGAATCCAAAAGCAAGACATCATTATCATCGCTGCTGTTAGGAGAACGGTAAACAACACCAATATTTTTTAACATCACTGGACCTCTTGGATTTGTCTGTGAACAACTAGCACCAGACATAATTTACAAAAGAACCTTGCAACTGAGATTCCTCAACACTTACAATATCATCAGTAAGATACAGTAAAACTCCCCTACCAATCCCATTATGAGTATCCCTTCCGTCCTGACGATACACAACATACCCTGGGTGAGAAACCTCAGCACTATCAATGTCCTCCCTTAAACAAGACTCTGTGATACCAAACACACCAGGTTTCAGATCATCAAGAAGCATAGTAACTTCAGCAATTTTTTTACGAATACTTCTAGAATTGGTAAAGACAATCTTCAGCTTATCCCTGAAACTATGTACCTTAGTCTGCCTCCTGATAATGTTAGAAATGTTATGACTATCTCTTTCCTTGCTTTTAAAACGCCTATAATTGCCTCAAATAGAAACATAATCCTTATCCAAAAGTATGCCTGTCCTCATCGGCCCCTCCAATTTAGTTTAAACATAGCTGTTCAACAGAGTAATTCACCATCCTACCAAACAACGAGGCCCCAGTATTAACTAAGTGCAACCCATCCCTGGCGAACTTAAATCCCTTCTACCCTGGAAACAAGACCACATGTCAATAAATGTGAAGCCGGAGTCAGAACACAGACTATGCAATAAACCATTAAAGTTGCAATCTTATCTGACTGAACCTTGTTGTTAAATCTTGGCTATAAACTACAGATGACAACTTTAGCACGAGCTGATGCTATTCGACACATCAAATCGTAATACCTTGACTGAATTATGTTGAGTGACTCCTTCAGCACAATATTGGTGTCTACCTGAGCCACAACCACCTCCTCAGTTGACACAATTTTGTTTACCCTTTTACTGACATCCTGGATTTGGCACCTGGCAAATATACCCTGACCTTTTTTGCTTTATCCGCCCTGCAGAACTCTCGGTCTACATACCGTACTAGTGAATCTCAACACAATACCATTCTTCCTTTTTACTTCTCTCGTTCCCCATTGACCGCTGTTTTCAACCACACTACCATCGGCAATCACATCACAATCACCACAACATCACGCAACTACTCAGCAGGTAACACTTCGAATCCATTACAATTTGGAACATCCTCGCAAAAATCCCTTTCTACAACTGTACTTCTTACAGTCCTACTATTCCCGACTTCAGTCCATTCACAATTACAGCTTTCAATAGCTTCTATAATTCCTTAAAGTCCACCACACTTTTCGCTAACCACTGACGCTACAGACCTAAATCCACAGACAGCACTGAAACAAAATATAAAAAAGCGCTCAGATTGAACACAAAAACATGCAGAATGACAGGAACAGACAATAAATAACTCCATATAAACAACACAACGAATCACAAGGTGTTTTGATGAAAAAAACGATCCCAGAAATAAACGAGTTTAAAGGGCTCCGAAAAGTACGTGTGTACGCTTGAACGACCAGTACAACCACCCACCATTGCTTGTAAAGACGATATCTTAAGATAGGTACTCACAGCGTATCTCATATTTGGCATGTGGCTTGATCTGATTTAGTGAACGAAACCTATTGTTTTTGGTTTAGGTCAATTGTCATATGCGGTTAGCGGAGGTCAAAACATGAACATCTCAGTCCATCATCTTCAGAAGCATTATGGAGTAGGTCAAAGGTCATTTAGGTTAGCAGAAGTCAAATCTTGAAGAAAAAAAGCTTAAACGTAAACACAGTAGATATCGTGTATAGCATGTGGTTCCGTTAATTGAATGAAAGGGCCCTATTGTTTTTCAACGAGGTCAGAGGTCACTAAGGGTCAGCAAAGTGGAAAGCATGCAAATTTAAAAAAAAAATGTCTAGAACCTGAGCTTCCACATACTTCATATTAGTTTGGTAGATTAGGAAATATTGTATAGCATTTAAAATTAGTTGTAGAGTAGGTCAAAGG
Source organism: Apostichopus japonicus (assembly GCF_037975245.1). Lineage (NCBI taxonomy): Eukaryota > Metazoa > Echinodermata > Holothuroidea > Aspidochirotida > Stichopodidae > Apostichopus > Apostichopus japonicus. The sequence goes on along the minus strand of NC_092576.1, from coordinate 15,244,041 downwards.
TCCTTTAATGTCATAAGAGGTTAAATATATACAACCTTGTAAAAAATTAAACTCCAGGTAGGGAACAACAGCAGATCACATATGTGGCTTGTGGGATCCTCATAATAATTGCAAGGTCTCTACAGGTTTTGGTTGAAAACACATAATGTCTTAAGATTCTACAGGTACACTACATTGCTATTGGACGTTTTGCCCAGTTTCAAGTTAAGTCCAGTTAATAGTGTCTTTACAATTGATAACACAGGGTAGTTCACTCTGACAGAATACTTGAGCACACTTGATCTTACACACATCAAGACCTGACCTCAAAACTTCCCACGGTCATCGTACGACAGGCTGTTATTGTCAAAACAAAGCACCTTTGCTAAGAAAGTGCTGAGAGATATTCTGTCCAGTGTTTGTTGAAGGTGGTTTTTCACCAGAGTTTTTCAAGATATTTGTAAGAAATATTTGCAGCTGGAATTTTCTTGTAGCTTGTTCTACATTATATTATATTTGTTTTGTGGCGGCAAGCCGGGTTTAAGTATCTTCACTCGGTATCTTTGTCATCCGAGTGCAGAGAAGCAATTTTCCCTAAGTACTTTCAAGCAGTATAGAAATAAATCACTGATTAATTAAATGTACAATCAAGAGTTTGTGACTGATTACTTCGGAAATGACGGTCACGCCAAGCAAGTGATTTAACAGTTGAAATCCACGATGCTCTTCATTTATTGTTAGTCACCAACTTCAAAATATATCAAATATTATATTGATCAGAACATTTATGATCATATGGAAATATAACTTTGTGGTAGCAAACAGCTAACTGATCAAGTACGGCATATTATTTTGATAGTTATACTGTAATCCTTCTGCTACTAGCTTGACACATACACCGTTCATGAACATTTCATATCTGTCTGATGAGTCTGATTACATTTATCATTCATTTTGGTGGTTATCTGGATTAAGAACTTTACGAAACAGTTTTATAGACAAAAAGAAAGATATAACAAGGTTTGAACGTCAAATGGTGTATTCTGAGGCACATTTATCTAAAGTTAGGTCCGTAATAAGGTATACATGTTAGGTTTATTTAGGAATGACTGTTTTGTGTGAGGTTAGAAAAGATGCGTATACCCGGAGCCTCCGGAGGAGTGGTTCACATCTTCTCAGAATAAATATTACGAACCTCAGACTGAATCATTTCAAACATTCAACTACCAGAAGTACATATATACGTGCATGGCGTCACAATGCATGGCTAGCATACATGAATTCATTTTGTACCTTACATGGGATGGCCTCACTTTGCATGATTTCTGATATCGCTTCATAGTGCATCATGCATTTGAAATTGGCTTCACTTTGAGATGAATTGGTAGATGTCAAAAGTCACGTGATGTTGACAGGTCCGATGCAGTTTGTTAGAAAAATCAGTGACTGAGTAAATGATTTTATTTTGAGAATTAAGTTGTTTTTTGAGAATCAAGTTTGCGTATCACAATTTGTTACCAGTTGGCTTACGAAAAAGTTCAAACACGAAGCACTTGCTCATTTTGGCTAGGCTGAGTTGTTAGTATAGGGAAGTGTGGAGTTAATAATTTCTGTTGTTGAAGGAGTATTATACAGTGAAACAGATACAGTGAATGCGTGCAATGATCTTTTATTTCTTCGTGCCTTCCAACTTCAGTTTGACAATTGGAATATATCCATTGTTTGCCAAGAATATGTGAATAATTGTCTTACTACAATAATTGACACACTCCTATTGCAAGCCGAACACATAATTTATATTTAATTTAGTGGTATAGCTATGTGAGGTAAGGGGATTGTGGAAGCATTCAGCTCTGAAACACCATCAGCTACCCCTCCCCCCCCCAAGAAAAAAAAAGACATGATATTAAATACTGTAATATTATAGGACATATCATCATGATAATATGAGTTAGGCACCCATAATTCTTTATTTAATTTTCTCAGATCTGATAGCTCACTTTCTCCCTAGCCCTCCAGTACACTACATGCATCTATGCATTATCTGTGTTTTAGTAAATACTAGGTTTATGTATATAAGTTCACGGCCGGGTAACGCAATGGTATATGATGAGGGTTCAGTCACAGACTCAACAAGAACTGGCCAATTGCTCTTTCAAGCTATATATATATTGTTAGCCCATGGGACCACATGATGATGACCGAAACATAAATGGTTTATTCCGAAAAATAGCAAAAAACAATGTCAAATGTGTGATGTGGCGTTATTTTACAATATAGCCCATCGTAATAATACGTATTTCTCTTTATACCTTAACCACCAAATTCGACTAAGGGAAGTTTCAAACTTTCTCCTTGGCTTTGAAGAACTCTTCAGAATCGTTATGAAACTACTTTTACTGTGAGATAACCCGATTTTTATAAAGTTATCAGTAGAAACGGTCACGGTACGGTTAAGGTTTGTAACCGTTATCCAGTTATTCCTAGGCTATCTTTCACAGGATTACAATACACTTTGACCCTTTTCTTTGCTTTCCCTTTACTCTTCAGAATAAACAAAATACAGCCTACTATCACTAGTCGTTCGTTATCAGAACAAACACAATATAACCACCTATATCATTTGTCAATGGTTTTCTCGGACTTCATTACTTTAACAGCTTAACATTTCTTATTGTGGGAGCTGTAAGATGAGTTACCATGTTCGTCCCACAGCCCAGCTATAAATTATGAACGCTTAAAAAACCAAGTTATAATGCTACCTCTATAAACAACGACATACAAACTGGCCTTTCGCTTTATCTTGTAACCTTGAAATTGAACGTTTCATTTACGGTCACCGTTACGTATGCTCATTCTATTTTTAGATTCTGGCGTATGAGAAGACATGGCGATTCTCGACACAGGATTCCTTATAGCATTGACGATATTACTTACACTATCTTCAGGTGAGTAGTAATCGTGTGAAAAGTGGAGAAACATTTATTACACGTACGTACGAGTAGCTGCACTATCGTGGCTGTATATAAGATGTTAAGCATGTTACAACTGTGCACCTCTTTCGTATTTCCATTTTTGGTTTCAATAACAAGAGAAACCTATACATTTATGACGGGGTGTGTATATGTGAGTGACGCCCAGATTGTAAGCACGATATCAGAGGATCAGATTCATGGAAACAGTTCATATGTGGCATGTTTAGGCCTATGCCCCTTATTGAGTAGGATATCCCTATTGAATCGGTTTAGGTCAACGTTTATCTGAGTTCAAAAGAGGTTAAACACTGGAAACCTTTGTAAACATGATATATCAATTAAGGAGCCTTGGATACTTTTTGGTTTGCATTCATGATGGCGTATGTGTGTGTGTGAGTACGTTTGTGACGCCCAACTTGTAGACACGATATCTCAAGAAGGAAAAGTCAGACCAATTTGATAGTTAGTGTGTAGGGGTACCACATTCAGTACAAGAAGCATGTTGTTTTTAGTGGAGGTGAAAGGTCATTTAGGGTCACCGGGGTCAAATTGTGAAAACCTTGTAAACACGATATCTCAAAAAGAGAAAGCTGGGTCAACTTCATACTTATTGAGTAGAAGTACCACATTTAGTACCAGTAGCCTATAGTTTTGGTCGAAGTCAAACATCATTTTGGGTCACAAGGGGTCAAATTGTGAAACTTTGTAAACACGGTATCTCAAGAAGGGTAGCATTTGCAGTGAGTAGAAGTACCACCTTAAGTTCAAGTAGCTTATAGTTTTGGGCGAAGTCAAATGTCATTTTTGGTCACCAAGGGTCAAATTGTGAAAACCTTGTAAACCTGTGCTGTGGCCGAGTGGATAAAGGCGGTGGCATTTGAATCAATGAGGCTTAGCAATCGGTAGGTTCGGGGTTCGATTCCAGGCCGGGTCATAGTAAGGTGGGTTTTTCATCCAAGAGCATTCTACGGTTTTCCCATCTGAAATGACTTTCTAAATTGAAAAGATTCCAAATTTGAGTTAAAAGCTTGAATTGGAAGCCACCCGACGTGTAAGTTGTAATCCATAAGCCCTTGCGGGCTTCTCCCACATTTGTGGTCGCTTAAGCGTCGTAGAAATAACTGCTGATTATTATTATTATTATATCTCCAGAAGGGAATCATGGGCAAACCTCATAGTTGTTATGTAGGAGTACCACGTTCTATAAAAGAAGCCAATTGTTTTTGGTGGATGGCAAAGGTCATTTGTGGTCACCAGGGGTCAAATTGTGAAAACCTTGTAATCACGATATCTCAATTGTCGAAGCTTGGGCCGACCTCATATTTGCTGAGTTGAAGAAGCCTATTGTTTTTGGTGGAGGTCAAAGGTCATTTCCGTCATCAGAGGTAAAATCGTGAAACCCTTGTAAACATGTACACCCTCACTATACATTACGTCAGATTCATGAAGAAAACTGTTCATGTTACATCATCAAAACCACAATGCAGTTTTGCATTCTGGTTATAATAGGCATGTAGATGCATTATAGTGAGTAGAAGAACCTTATTTTCTTCTACAAAGTTAAAAATTATCCGAGGTTACCATAGGTCAATAGGTGAAAACTTTGTAAACATGATATCTCATGATATGAACTACGAATACCCTTTATACGTGGCATGTTTATGCATCATAATGAGTAGAAGAACCAATCGTTTTGGTAGCGATTACACATCATCTGAGGTGACCAGATGTCAAACACTGAAAACAGGATATCTCAAGATACGAGGCATGGATACTTCTCATCCTTTTTATGCAGAATTGTGGATTTATTTATTAAGTTGTATTGCTTTTAGCGGAGGTCAACGTCCTCTGGGTCAACAGCCGTCTAACTCTGAAAAGCTTTTGAACATGATATCTCATGGTAGAAATCATGGATGCTTCTCATACATGGTATATGGATTTGCCATATTGAGTACAGGTGAATGTTGTTGGTGAGGTCAAAGTTCATTTGAGTTCAGCAGAGGGCAAATATGAACATCTCAAGAATACTATCTCCAGAACCTTCACTTAAAATACTGGTCTTAAAGATTCATGGTAGGTTAGCCTTAATAAACTTGAAATATTTGTAAACACGATACAACCAGAGACAACTTGATTGGCTTTCATATATTGCATGTTGCGTACCTGTAAGCAGTAAAAGGACCTTGTTGTTTTATGTTTTCGTGGAGGTCTAATGCCATTGTCTGTAAATCCTAACAAACACAAACCTTCTACAGACGATCTCAAGCTTACATTACATAGCTCATATTTTTAAGAGTACAAGAGCCCTTTTATGATGGGTGGAGGTCAGAGTTCATATTGGGTCAGCAGAGGTCAAAATATAAAATGAATCTCACCAGGGTAAGTATTAAAAAGGCAACTTCAGCTCTTTGAGAGTAAGCAAAACAAATTATTAACAACAAACAATGACCCTTTGTCTTTCTTTGATCGCTGTCGAAATATGTGACACGATTCTGCCATCAAACCATGTAAGCACTGGATCTGTTTAGATTTGTAAGTGTTCTCCCTCTGCAGTATTAACTACAGCCATTATTAGCTTGCAAACTACTATTATGATGCATATATAATGCATTTAAAGGCAAGTAACCGCTGGAAGGGATTTCCCTCTGGATATCCTTGTTCTTTAATCTGTTGATTTTCATGCTTTCTTAATTGAATAACTTTAACGCCTTACGTAAATGAAACCGCTACTGAGTTCGAGAACTATGACATAGCACATTCCATTTTCTCCTGTACAGCAACTTCGGCAGAAGTTACGGAATGCGCACAGACACAGTATGTTGAAATTGGTACAGTGGGACTCATTCTGTGTTCCTGTAATGGAAGTTCTATGGCACTCATAGCTTGGGTCAATGTTAACGAAGGAAAGACCCTTTTATTACTTCATGATGATGACAAACGTGGAGATGGCTACGAATCTGGAGAATTTGATATTTATCCTAACGGATCGTTACTTATAAATAACGTGACTGCGAGCCATGAATCTGTATACCGAGTATCAACGGCAATCTCCATTTCGGGTTTTAGAATTTCGAAGAATATCTGTGTGCAAACAACCGGTATGTAGCTTTCATATTTTAATTATGGAAAACCTACTGTAAAGTGTGAGAACGGAAAATTAAATATCTTATAAAAAATGACATCAGCAATTATTATTAAATAACCGCTCCCACACAATAAAGTAAATTAAGTAGATTAATAACAATGTAATTATGTTTTACTTGAAATTGGCCCTGTGTGGATGGGTGTTTGTAAGTGAAACTTGCTTGTAAACACGATATAGAAAGCAAAATTAAAGGTGGATTAACTTCATATTTGGTATGTGGGTCCGTCGTATTGATTAAAATAAACGCTATTCTTATCTGCGAATTTCAAAGATCGTTGAGGTCAAAAGAGGCCAATGTCTGTTAACCTTGTAAACATGTTAATTAAAATAGTACATCTTTCTTGAACTTCATACTTGGGAGTTTGAAAACATTGTAAACATGATAACTCCTAAACTCCTAAAGCTACAAGTAATCTCAGAGCTCCAATGCTATTCTTGTGGTGAACACGGTTTGGTCAATATTAGTTCAGTTTTTGGTTTTTCTTTGATTGATATATATAGGTCTTCAACAAAACATGCAATCATTCAGGAGATTAAATATGTTTCAAAGAGTTGATATTATTGCGTTTATCTGCTTCACACAAACTCACAGTGGAACTTGCAATATTCAATGGCAGTGCATTAAGGGGTCAAAAGGTCAAATATATCAAATCGTCTCAAAATATTTATATTCTCTTTGATTTATACCCGATGAATTTAGCTTCAGCATTAGGATGTGAGAATGTTTAAAGTGTATAAGCAATTTCATGTTTACTCTTATTCGGTAACAACTATTATGAAACGGATGGTGGGTGATAGAGCTGATTTGCTAGCTCAAAATTGGTAAAAGCAATCATGTCCATTCACTCATACATATATGTGCTTAAGTTTCACATACTGTAGAAAAATTTTCTTTCTGGAAATTGAAACATTTTGAAATAAAAGCCTGTACTGTAAAATACCTACAAGTGAATTAACTAGTTGATGCCTACACAAAATGTATCCCTAAATGACTGGGAAAACAGCTCACTATATTGTTATTTCAATTTTTCGGGGGTGGGGGCGGGGCCGGAGGTGGGTTTTTTTTCAGTTGGTTAAAAATAAGATTGAAACCTTTTCTTTTCAGTATTATTTATAGTCTTTCCGACTTGCCAAAAATTGGCTTCACAGTTCACTTTCGTAGCACACTTTTATTGGCAAGGTTTGGTCGATGGATATGGCAGGAGGTGCATTTGAAATATTTGTTTGGTTGTTGGCAGGTTGCGGAGTTGTTTCTTTTTCTGTAAAAAAAAGGAAATTGTGGCTTCATATTTGTCAGTGTTCTAAAAGATACTACCATGTTGGTTACATGTCAGGTACACTAAAATAAGAAACGATACTGAAAAGATAGCAGAACAAGCATTACTGGTTTAGTGAAACATTAGGACAAGACTAAAACAAAACACTTTTAGAAAGAAACAGAGCACATTCCCTTCAATTGTTACAATACCAGTAACATTTTAAACAATTATTACTTAGTACATCTGACATATATATTATAATAAGAATGTACTATGAAATTTATCCAAATTGGGTAAAACAACGAAAATGCCCCCTCCCCACCGCCTCTAGGCCTCTACTCCAAATTCCAGTTTCAAACAGGAAATCATAATATAAAAAAAAAGGTTAAAGTGGTATTGCACAAAAACGAGTAACTTTCCAGACAATGGCAAAGAAAGCTTCTGCTGCATACATGTAAATATGATCAAAGAGTGTAATGTATGTCAGGTCAAATCAAGGTAAGCGGAAGGACTTCAAAGTACATGCACAAAATACATGCATGTAAAAATCCAGACCCAGATTTGCAAAGATTTGTGGCGGCGAGCAGTTAATTCTGCACACGTTAAGAAAATAGCTCCCCTTGTGCAGCAAACTTCTTCAAAACAATGCGTACAATTATCTACTTTGGTTCGTTGTTCTCGAATTAAGCAAGATCGGTAACATTTTAACGTATTTTAGTAAACAACATCCTGCAACAAATATTAATCTTATTTATCCGCAACGACTGGCGTTATCTGTACTAATTCAGCTCTTGCAACATAGGCACTTGTAACGTTATTTTTGTGGCTTGGCATTGTATAGTATGGCCGTGTTTGGCAGGGCCAGGAAATCGACCAAGCAGTTTTGAATAGACCGGAGGGTGTTACATTTGCAATGATAGAATGAAAGTCTATATTTATTCGTTAGATTAATCGTCTATTAGATTTTCTTTGAACCACGGTACTTTCGTAAAATTTCGCTAACTAAACAGGGTGCAGTTACGTGTTGTTCAATTTGACCAATCACTGTCCAGGACTCTGTGTATGCTCTGTCACATCCGAAACAGGCGTGATTCGTGATTGACAGCTCGGTTGTGATGGTTTTAGTCATCATATATTCGTTTATATTGCAGGTGTATGTTAGCTAGAGTACTGTCTAGAAACATCACACAATATAGCCTAGCATTGGTGTAGCCTAGTTAATGGACCAAACACTGAACTGGTTATTTTTTGTGACCGAAATAACTTCAAACGGGTTGCAGTAACAAAGACCACTCCATTGAATATCAACAACTAACTAACTTTCACCTTCACTGCACACTACAATGACACGTGTTTGTATACAAATACAGTTGTTCTGGTTTGTAGTGGCATTAGTTAAAACGGTATTTTTCTTCGTTTTTAAAGAGAAAGTAGAACTGTTAATATATTATTTGGATAATACGGTATTTTTCTTCACCGGTCTTTGTGAATAAGTCGTGTCTTTCCCACATTCGTGTAGTTATGTCATTAGGTATGTTGCCGAACAAATGTCTCACTTATAGCGGCACAGTACTGACTACATGTATATATCACAGATCGGTACACTGAATTAAGTGCTTGACCCAGGAAGCGTGTATTTGCTTGCTATGAACAAGATCCGATAGGTCAAGTATGTCCAGCCCAGGGGCGATTGCTTCATGTAAAGCGATATAACATATTATTCCGTTTTACTTAGTACAGCAAAAGATCAAAGCAAAAACCAGACTTCGGGCTTGTAAAACGTAAAAAAAAAACGTGAAATGATAATGTTAGTAGATTTTAATCATACTGCATGGTGTATACATATCCTGATATCTCCTGACATTTGACACCATAAGGACATCGCGTAATGCTGTATTTTTCGTATTGATATTTTTTACCGAAAAAAACTGTAATGTATTAACGATATGGATATAACGGTTAAACTAATTTCCTTTATCGGTCTTTGTATGTCATGTCTCTCCATGATTTCCGTAGTGAGGTAATTTGGTGCACTGTCGAGCAGAGGTCGCACTACAAGCTGGATACTACTGCCTATGTTTGTGCTGAATGGCACCTATCTAAGTTATAACGTGCATGTGACAGTACTGGACCACATTATATGATATTGTTTTTCCCATTGGTTGAATGATGTATACATTTTTAACAATTTAGTGAATGATTTTGTTATCTCAAGTTTTAATATGGGATCATTTAAGTAGCTGAACAGCATTCATGAAAATGTCCCTTAATTGAAATTGTCAAAACTGCTATAGGATAAAATGTTCACCCAAAGATGCAGAAATTGTAATTCACCTGGAAACTCAATGCAACATTCATCGTCGTTCAATATATTTCAGATACAGTCACGTGTTTATCAATAATCAATGTGATCAGTACAAGAAAATGTATTCTTCAATGTTCTTTTTTAATAGTGAAACCAGCTATAACCATTCCGGCCATCGAGGAGTGTTCAAACACATACGGTACTACCTGTATTAAGTCGACAGCCGATTCCGTTGAGGTTAACTGCTTTGTTAGAGATAGCCGTCCCGCAGTCAAATTGAGTTGGACGATAAGAACTCATGGTGGCGATCGCATCCTACCATCAAACTATATTAATTTTACAACTAATAACGTGACATATACATCACATGTTACAGCAACGTTCTCTTTCGGGGAGTCATCTGTTTTAAGTCTTCTGGTCTGTCGAGCAAATAGTGTACCACTGAATTTGGTGGAAGAAGAAAAAGACTTTTTGGTTGAAAAAGAGATAGATTACACTTCCTTGGCAACTCCCATTAGAATATATTTAAAGATCCATTCACCGATGAATTTATCCTGTACAGACCTTCGATTAAACATAGTCGTTTGGAAGTGGTCACCTCAACAAGATGCTTTTGAAACCCTTTATGTTAGCATCTTTGAGAAAAGTAATCACACAAAAATCAGCAACAAGGAATACAAGCTAGGTGATGAGGGCAGTCTTTCTTTACAGAACACTTTGGTAGAACACGAAGGACTCTACGCTTGTGTTTACGATAACGGTGTCAGTGGCGGCATTGTGTTGTACGATGTGCTTGTGATGGGTAAGATGGTTTATATCATTTTATCTGTTATGCTTCTCAGTCTCTACTGTATCACCATAATAGCATAATTACATGGGTATTGGCATAAATTTCCCAATTTTCATAATACTTTGTTTCATCAAATTATCAAACTGTTACTATGCAAGATCAGAATCAGTGTCAACGACGGCCATGTTATGGGCTTTATCGATATTTATCTTGCCCACATACCTGTTTGTTTTGATTTTCAGTTCCCTGTTTTTTTATTGCTATCAGACAATCAATGAGCCAATAACACTATCCATGTCAGTATAAGTCAAATCTATATGGAGTGAAGATAATTAAAATCTCCCATGAACAACTTACAGTCTCTAATAGGAATTGTCTATGTGATACTGATAATGTCTGTTTGTGTATCAATACTTCGGGAAAATTGTGGCGAAACTGTTCTTCCTCGTAAAAGATGTAGTCTAATAGTTTACACTACAGTCGCAACTAAACTTCCATAGACAAATCAAGCTGACGTATGTATCTAGATACCTGGACGTGTGTCATGCCTTGTCCCAGTATGTGGCAATACACAGCTTATACTCATACTGCAATGTAATGTTAAACTCTTAGACATATCCTTAATTCGTTATCATGGAATGCAGTATCACAGGATATTTGTTCATTTGAGCACATGGTTTGACATCTTCATGCTGTATCCATTTTACCTTTTATAAGTTATGGGATCAAAATACTCGAAATCTAACACCAAATATACAAACATTTAATCTATTTGATGTATTATTTCCTTTCAGTTGATCCAACTCCAGTTTTTCCCTTCATAGATGGGTGCAATCACCAACAATATTGCGTCCTGGAGAAACAACCTCAGGACGTTTTGACTTGCTCGGTGCTGGGAATAAGACCTAAAGTGGCTCTTGAATGGAGAGCCTTTCGAGAGGAAACAACCATTGACTTTACACAACACCAATTAACGGTGACACAGATCAGCGACTTGTATGATATATCTCTGACAGTTAATTTTGACTTTACTCTAACAACTCAAAATAAAGTTACCGTCGAGTGTCGCGCTGTAGGAGAAAATGCTGAGCTATTCAGCCTTTCTACGAAGGTTGATCTGCTCTTTCCAAATGGTAAGTTAATACACGTTGCGTTAAATGTGCAGCTTTGAGAAGTCTATTCATGATTACTTGTTGTTATTATTTCCGTATTTTTGTTTTATTCATAGTGCTTTCCACAGAACAGAGATCAAACGCCTCCACAATAACCATAATTGCCGTATTGGTCACGGTGATCATCATCACAGCCGTTGTGGTGATTGTATGCAAAATAAGAGGTACATATTACTATTAATGTAACACGAGTTATACATATTTTAGTTTGATGTGTATATCTGTATTTTTCAACACAACAACAATACCTGGAAACATAGAATACTAGACGTAGTCACATATGTCAACATAGGAAGCTTGTTGATAGGGATACTAATATGTACCGTGCACTTTCTGAAAGTAAATATATTTATTCATTGATTAAAGTAAGTGTCCACCGTGTAAAGAAAGTCATAACGTTTGCACAAACAATCGTTTTCAAGTTTCTTTCTGGTAGATTGAACACTGCACAACTCTTTATCAAGATAATAATTTCATAACAGTGAAATATTTAGGATAACAAGAGCTCTTTTTTGATACACTAAACTTATTCCTGATGTGTTTCTTTATATAATTAGAACGGAAGATCAATTGTTTATTTCGCGGTTTTTTAAGGTCAAATTGAGCCACAATAATAGCATTGTGTTTTTCTGTACGAGATCTGAACTTTTTTTTCCCGAAAATTGTTATTTGTAAGATTAACACACAAACAATGTTAGTCAAGTAAGCATTTTTTTCCCTTGACAACATCTTAAACTACCCACAATATTCTACATCAGGATTTTTAATAAATCTTCGTATTCTTTTCAGCGAGGAAAATGAAAATGAAACGATTTAAGCGTGGAGATACAGAAAATGAGGTAATGTTTATTAATTTACTTTCTTTTAATAACTGAAGTAGGCAGTCACTGTATTCTTAAAGCAGAACACAGGGTTACTCATTTTGCGTTTCTTGACTGGAGTTAATTGGTAATTTTTATTGTTTTCAATCTGTATAATCGCTTTCATCATCAAAAGATGTAAGTAAGTATTCATTATACACTGAAGCGCCGTTTGCACCATGTATGACAATTAACGATGTGATACGATACTATAACAAAACCTTAGTTCTCCACACATACGATACATATATGCGATAAATGCAACTTCGGCGTCGTTGGAAATATTGCTGTTGTCCCTCTTGCAACCAACAGTCATGATGTAGAATATTATTGCTTGCAAAACACTTCGCGAAACGACACAACGATACGTCATGTCGGTAATTATACAATGTGTGTCAAACAACCTCCATTAAGTTCAACACATTTTAGACACTTAGCTCCATATCAAATTCAAAACGTATAAAGCGGATATCGCTATAGGAAGTATTATTGATGCAAAATATCAGACTTTATGTTATCGTTAAAGTATATTAAAACCATTGGAATGTTTTTTTTCACAGGGTATCGCAGTGATGGAAAATGGTATGTGTTGCAAAAGATATTAACTTGACGTTAATATCGTTAATTGGTAATATGCATTACACTAACAAAACAAAGAACATGTAATTTGTCGCGATGTGATCAACATTTTGTAAGCACCTCACATCATATACACTGTATTGTAGTGATAATTATGTAATCTTACATGATTCAAAGATTCCGCTCATTATAGCTAAATTATGAGTATACACATAGACACACTCTATTCTGGTGGATGAGATTTTAATAATACTTGTCACGTCGTTCTACCAAAGGATATCTAACACACGTCATCGATGGATATGTTGTTATTGTGTATTTATCTGAACTCCTTATTTTAAATAGTCTGCTTAATTCAAAGTGACACTGCCCGTCAAAAAGGGTAACATTTGATACATTGTATTATAAATTATTAACCAGTCAATATATTTGAAATTTGCTAACCATGATTCTTCTTATCACAGATTACTCGGAGAAAGCTGAGGCCTTCATCGGACAATTAAAATCCAAGTATGAAATATTTTACGATTCTGTGCAACCAATCCCCTACATTAAGGATAGGATGTATTGCGTGGACAGGGTATTTGTTGAGGGCGGTATTGAATACATGACAGGTATATCTGGAGGAAAGGCACAATGGGGTAAATTGTCATCCTACCAAGAATTAGTCAAAGAAAACTGTTTAAAAACAAAGCGACAGATTCTTGAAGGTGAACCTGGATACGGCAAGTCAACATTGACTTTACAGTTACTTTATGACTGGTGCAAATCTCTATCTACATCACCGTTAAAGAAAGTAGACGTTATTATTTATTTACGTCTACGGCAACTTGGAGGTGTTAAATCTATTTTTAGTGCGATTAGACAATTCATTCTACCGAGGGATTCAGATATAAGTGAGGAAGATATACAAGAAATATTGAAGCAAATGAAATCTGTGTTGGTTTTACTGGATGGCTTTGACGAGTATCCCGATCAAGAAAGTACAGAAACAGACATTTATCACATCATGAAGAAAAATATGTTTCGGAGATTTAACGTCATTCTAACTACAAGACCATCTTGTGTTCCAACCGATTTTGCACCTCACTCCGACCGTGTTCGGCTTACAGGTTTCGGGGAAGAGGCGCGTAGAAGGTATGTTGAAAAGGCTGTTGTTGGAACATATGGAGAAGCAGTGGATAGAATCATGAGGAAATTGGAGGAAAATCCCGTTCTTGATGACCTCTGTCAGGTTCCTCTATTCTTTGTTATGTTTGCGCACATGGCTAACAAAGACGAACATTCTTTAACATTCAATTCTGTTACTAGTTTTTTCCGGTATATGATATCCTGTTTTCACAGTCATATGAAGAATAAAATGAAAGACGAAAATGTAACAAATTTTGAGTTATTAGAAAAAGAACACAAAGTACTAGACAAACTCGCTTTTGAAGCTTTGAGTGGAAAGAACCAGAATCTTGTTTGGAATCGTGAGCAGCTTCGCAATCAGCTAGGACATGATTTTTACGATCAGTATCTTCGTATTGGTATATTCGTGGAAGAAGAAGAATTAAATATCGCGGATTCACCAAACGCACAAATTCATATTCAGTACAATACAGAGGTTCATTTTTATCACAAAACCGTTTGTGAGTGGTATGCTGCACATTACGTTGCAGAAGAATTATCTGGTGGAAATAATGTTTGTATCGACGAGCTTTTGCAAAATTTAGATCCTTTTGACCTGCAGTATTTGTACAGATTTGCGTGTGGAATTAACAAAATTGCCGGGCAGAAAGTTATCCAATACCTGCAGGAGAAAAAAGAAAGTAGAAAGTTCGCAATTCTGTGCATGCTAGAAGAGGAAGACAAAACTGATATATTTCTAAAATCAGTTTCTGATATAGTTTCGACTGTAAGAACAGACATTAAGAAGGAAGATAGTAAACTACTACAGAGATCTACGATACAAATACTAGATATTGCATCGAAAAATCAGGTAATTATCGTTTCACCAAATAACGTGTTTACAAGCTATATAGAATAGTAAGAATACAATCACAAACATAGAAATACAGGTATAAAGAACAAACATTACGTCATACCATTTTTGCAACCATAACAGGAAGTGTTTCTCACAAAGACAGATGTAAGCCAAGACCGTCAGCACTTGCTTAACACCAATTCTTGTTCTCAATATATAATGTGCGATTATATATACACCATCTTGAGATATAACTCTTACAATGTTTGCATTTCTTACTTTGACAAAATTAATATCACATCCACCGACAAATCAACTTCGACATATGATTCATTGAAATTGTCACTTCTCAATATTACCATGTTCACATTCCGTTCGAATTGCTTATTGTTTTGACTTTACGTGTCCAATGTGAAACTATCATAATGGACTGTGTGACTACGTTATGTACTGAACTACAACGGTGTCCAGATGTAATCTTAGATGTCATAAAAAAAAACTATTTACCTCCAAAGAAGTTACCAGAAAGAACATTTAACGTAATAAATGTCAATCGCTCCCCCTTCCCTCTCTAAAGAGGGGAGGAGGAGCGGAATATCAAGTCACATTTGTTGACCTAAAATCGCAGCTCACCTGTAACGAAACAAAATAGATATTTTTGTATTCGTGGTATTTTTTTTTAGTTCTTAGTTCCTTGCTTTAGCAAAAGGAACCTATGTAGTCACGTTGACTCGTGTGTTGGTGACGCTTGCTTGGGTACACTGTAAATCAACAAGGGAAAATTGTACTTAACTCAAACTTAGTATATAGATCCGCAATAGAGAGAAGGTGTACCATATTGTGTTTGGTGCCTGTGAAGGTCACCAAATGTCAGTTAGAGTCCAGAAACCAAAATATTTAAAATAGCAATAACTCCCATTGACAGGATTCGACATGGTTAATATTTTAGAAGTAGTTGTGAATGGGGTAAGGGATCGTTTCCAAACATAACGGTCGTATTACCCAAGGTCAACACAGGTCAATTAGGGGTCAAAAACTAGTATATTTGCAATAACTTGAGAACAAAATGTCCATCAAGGTTGGGAGTTACGCTATTGTAATCCAATAGTCCACCTGTATTTGGGTGACCTTTGTCCTAAGGTTGACCTCCAGTGACCTGTATTAGTTTCTTTCAAGTTGAGTAGTTTAATTTTCGTGGCCATATACCGATCTAATTTGTCCATAAGTTGAATCCTCTGCAACCTTTGTGTGCGAAGTTATTAGAGATCAAGGTTTGTTAAAATTCTTAATAAGTACAGTTAGGATGATTCTGTGAGTTCTGTAAAAAAAAGCCAACTCTTGCTCATATCAGTCACCTGCTCCTCAACAGGTTCTCAAAAGGACCAACGGTTGATTTGTGATATTTTTGGCAACAATAATGTGTGTGTGTAAATTGGACCACTTAACATTTTTAGGACAGCGCTGCTCCCTTGTAAATATTCCTTATGCTCTTGTTATCAAAACATTTTTAATACAACATATAACATTCTTTAACGTTTAACTCATTTCGAAGATGTCTTAGAAATTTTGACGTTTTGTCTGAAATTACCGATGTTACTGTACTTCTCGAAATGTTATATATGGAAATGAAATGTTATATATTTATGCACTTTACAGTACAAATGTCTAATAAGTATTTGTTTCTCAGTAAGGGGACATACGGGGAGGAGGTAAAGGTAAGGCCCGTCTTGGTTTTATTCTGAGCGTTTAGCACAAGTACAATTGGTGCCCGTGTTCGGACGTTATTTAGATGCTGGGAAATTTGAAGTGTCAGTTCTGCATATATCTTTATAATCTGTTTGGTGCCCCTGCCTATGAGTTGTAAGTAAGTGATTTGTTTACGGAAATTTACTTCTTAATAATTGTGATTTTGGTTTCGATGATAATCGTAACCTTTGCAATTATGATTACGTGTGTATGCGTTTGTTTTGCTCTCAGACCGAGGACTTGAACAAAAGAATTTCAGGTCCTCGGTTGTGATTTCTAAAGAATCACCACGTCCTCGGAAGAATTCTATTGTATGGGGTATTGTCAAAGTTAGGGTACGTGGATTTGAACAATGGAAAATACAATGGGGTCCTCGGTCTGAATGAAACACAAATATGTGTGCGAGTGTGTGTGTATGCGTGAGTGCGCTTGTGACGCCCAGCTTGTAAACACGAAATTTCAAGAAGTGTGGGTCAGACCAACTTTATATTTTGTGTGTAGAAGTAACACATTAAGTGCAAGAGGCCTATTGTTTTTAGTGGAGGTCAAAGGTCATTTGGGGTCACCAGGGGTTATATTGTGAAATCCTTGTAAACACGATATCTCAAGATGGGAATCATGGACATACTTCGTATGTAGTGTGTAGAAGAACCACATTAAGTACAAAAAGTCTATTGTTGTTGGTGGAGGGATAGGACATTTGGGGTCACCAGGGTTCAAATTGTGAAAACCTTGTAATCACGATATCCCAATACTGGAAGCCTGGGCCGACCACTTATTTAATGTGTAGAAGTACCACACTGAGTTTAACAAGCCTATTGTTTTTTATGGAGGTCAAAAGTTATAGGGGTCATCAGAGGTCAAATCGTGAAACCCGTGTAAACATGTACACCCTCACTATACATTACGTCAGATTCATGAAGAAAACTGCTCATGTTACATCATCGAAACCACAATGCAGTTTTTGATCTCTAAAGCTTTCAGGCTGTTAAAAACCGTTAATTAAAGTTCCAACACGACCATTTGCAATGTCCTTCAATACGACGAAGGACAAAATCGTGTCTTCAGAGATTGTATTTCTCTATCACGCGGATTCATTACAATGTTTTTAATTATATTCATTGAACGAGTTCATTTAAATAAGGATCGTAGTTTTGTATTGTATTTCTGAGGAAATGTCGTGTTTGGGAAGTGCGCCATCTATTATTTGCTCTCATAATCCCATATAAATTGAAGTAGGGAGAAAGACGTCATATCCACATATTCTGAAGCCGTTCATCCAACTGGTATAGCTTTGCTTGTTCGGCAAGAGAGTACCGTCGCGTAATACAAACACTACGTCTTTGACATAACTTAAGTGATAACGTTGACATAAATCACTCGAAATGGTAATAGCGTGTGCCGTATTTGGGTTCGAAAATCGTCAAAAATGTGGCAGTGGTCTTACTGGACTGTAGTTCCACAGGTCATTCTCAGAAAGCGATAGTAGAAAGCAATTACATAGAAATTTAATTACTCTACTAGCGTCTTCTGCTTAGCTGCTGTATTGTTATTCACTGGACTCTGGATATAGTTAGCCTATATGCCCTAGACCAACTTCGGCCGTCTTATCAGATGGGATATGACTGTAAGCCTAGTGACAAAAATTATCACCACCCCAGTTTACTTAAAACTGTATTGCTAACGACAAATACACATGCCAGAATAACATGGAATGACGGCTAGGATGTCCAGGACTTATCACTTACAATTCAATACTAGGAAAACAGGCTTAGTCTAGCTTAGACCTATTGCCCTTAGTGTAAATTAGGTTATCCTTTTGGTCATAACTTAAGCATAGAATATTCAAGTCTATTAACATATATAGAACTTATTGTACAGATAGTCAAAAACATACTCCATTTACAACATATCCCCGACACTGTATTTTTACATAGGCAGTATAGGTCTTAACAGTATTCTGAGATTTGCGGTAGGCCAAAACCTACTCTGCAGAAAATATATTTAAATATTTCTTTGAAAATTCAGGAAATATACTGATAATTTTTCGGGCACTATCTGAGAGAAGGATAAATGGTTTTGTGTTATTCAATGGTTAATCTTATGTGAGGGAATCTGTGCGTTCCATGGCAAGTAGCCATGAGTCATTTCCGGCTCGAACAAAGGGTCCTTGTGTGTTACGCAATATAGCCAGCTGGGAATAGCTCAGTTGGCGTGCACACTATATATTTCAAGACGAATCAACAAGCACGAATAGTTTATCGAAAGTTTTAGTTCTAAGTAATAAATGAGCATGTGATGCACTTGGACAATCACATTGTTGACACTTGGAGGTAAATATATCTTTCTTTAACCTGTTAAGTTCTTGTAGCACTGGAGTGATTCAGTGATCGTATATTTTACTTAATATTATCGACCGTTTTCGTATCGGTAAGGCTTGGCTAGGGTACGCTATCCTACTGTACAGATTATGCCGGGATAGGGAACCCCTATTCTAACGTTATGTTGAGTAGACATACTGTGGGTTACATATACTTATATTTAACTTGTTTTATTGAAGATGTATCTTAATAAATAATCTACAGGTTTTACTTAAGGGTTGATTTCACATTCATATTTGAAAGGAATGTATTATAGAGATTATAGAGATAATTCTAGGAGCCAGTTACGTAAGAGGCTCACATACACGAGGTTGAGATTATGTTCTGGGAGAGCGCCCTCTGTTTCAGCCAAGATGGCGGCGCCCATGTAACGTTAAATTTATAGTATTTTATATGTATACAGAATGAGGTTCATAACATGTAGTTACCTAACGTAACATAACAGCATAGCCTCACCATGTGCATCTATATTTTTAAGTGCTTTTTCTATATTATCAGTATTCTTTCTCATTATTTTACTTTTAACCATTAAGACTTTAGAGATATTTTCTCTTATCATATTTAAGGTCATGACTACCCACTTAAAGGGATAGTACAGTTATAGCCTTAAAGTGATAGTATGCATAATAGTTAAGATATTTTCCTTCCCTTTGACCAAATTCAATGGTTTGTATTAATTTCGCCATGCACTATCCGAGCTAGTATTGTTTTACTAAAATGTTATAACTTAAAGCAGTATATATGTTTGGTAGTTAAGCCGTATATAGACAATACCCTTTTGTTTAGTATTAAGTTGTTGTTATTGACAGACGTGTCAGGGACGTAATAGTCGCAGCTACTTCTACTATGTATTGTTATACGTTGGATTAATACCACTGCTAGTTAAGTTAAAGATGTCATAACGATGTCCGTGCATGTACACCTTTTTGGCCTTGGTCTTAGGTGACGTTAATATTTTACCTCTAGAGTGCGTATATACCGTATAGTCATTTTTCCTGTTTTTCACTTTTACTTCTTCTCTTTGCAGTGTGTCAGGGGGTTTCTCTTGAGTCTTACCCACTGCCCTCTTGATTTTACCAATTATATCTAATTTCATGTTTAAATACATGGTGCCACCAGACCATTGGTGAAACACAAAATCCGTTGTTATTTCTGTCTACTACATCCTCACAATTTGGTGTCAGAAGTGGGATGTGTGGCAAAATTTGAAAATTTTAATCAAATCAAGAGGGTAGTGGTGAAGTAAGATGTCTGGAAAGGCAGTGAGGGAGATCCAGAGGAGACTAGATGAGCTGACGATGGAGCTACAGGTGGCCAAAGCAACCAAACAAAATGAGAAACCCAACACCGTTTATGTTCTTCCACCGGAGAAGAAGCTCCGATCTTTCTCTGGATCTGATGGATGTCAGGTGAAAGCTTTGTAGAAGATGTTAAGACGGCTATGAAACTGCGGAGGCTGACTGGAGCAAGTGCTGCAGATTTCATTATTGCTCAGATGGTCCTGCACGTCGAGAGATATGCCACCGGCCTAGTCAGCTGACCTCCGACCCTGACAAGATACTAGATGTCCTTCAAAAAACCTTCGGAGAACGGTACACTCTTGACTCACTGATGAGGCGAGTGTACAACTGTACCCAAGGCGACAGAGAGTCCACCTCTGACTTCGCCTTCAGATTAATGGCGCAGGCAGAAAAGCTGTCTACCCTTGACGATGTCCCCAATCCAGAGAAAACCATAAGGGAACAGTTCTGCGATGGACTTCGAGACAAAACCCTACGCAGAGAGTTGAAGAGACTGATGAAAGATGAAGGTCACATGTCCTTCATTCAACTTAGAGACTTGGCCCTTTATGGGGGAAGATGAGTCTCCCAGCCATGACAAGAGGATGGCAGCTGTTTCTTTTGCTGAGACAGTCGGAGACAAGCTCTCTGACACTTTGGAAAGCCTTTCATCAGCCATTTCTAAACAAACCGAAGCAGTTGAAGCTGTGCGTAAGCAACAGTTCGAGTTCAATACACGGTTGGAGAGACTGGAGGACCAATCTGCCAGAAAGGGAACATTCACCAAAAGACCGAAACGAGACAGGTCAGAGATTAGATGCAGAAGGTGCCAGGAGATGGGACACTACGCCAGTGAATGTCCTAGTCCTGTAGTGGTAAGCTCTAGTGCGTCAAACTAGAACCACCCAGCAACAGGAGCCATGTACTGGGTGACAACTGTTTAAAGTTAGGCTCGATTTCAGAGACAGCATTGGTGGGGAACAGGCCGATCGTGACGGTGAAGTTGGCGGATGTGGAGATAGAGGCTGTAATAGATACAGGCTCTCAGGTCACTATAATACCTGAGCAGACCTTCCAGGAGTATCTTGGGCACCTTCCATTGGTACAGTTGAACTGGTTGAATCTCAGAGCTGCCAACAATACAGACATTCCTTATACAGGTTTCTTCCTGTCAGATGTCCAACTTGGGGGCATTACAATCCCTGAGCGGGGCATTCTGGTAGTTAGATTAGCCAAACCGGGATGTATGCTTATAGGAATGAATGTTCTGAACCATTGCGCCCCAGAACAGCTTGCACAACTTTTGGAATTGCCTTCAACTCATCAACCTCAGATAAAAGCCAAAGTAGTCCAGGGTGTTGTCAAAGTTGCAGGAAGTAGAAAGGTCAGAATTCCAGCTAGATCTGCCATTGTAGTGCCAGTGACAGGTCCTGTATGTTCAGAGGCTGCTGAGGTTATTGTGGAGCCGGTGGAAAACCTACCTGCTGGTGTGTCCGTCTGCTGCACCTTGACTTTTGCCTGTAAAGGTCGTCTCAATCTTCAGGTAGTAAACCTTTCCGAAGAAGAAGTGTGGCTTAACCCTAGAGCACCTCTTGGCAAACTCCAATATGCAACAATGGTTGATGATGGCAGTGTCAACTTCGAGGGAATTAATAGGCTCAATGCAGACATCAACTACATCCAGATGGACAGAGAACCAGATGCAGAATCCAAAGTGTCAAAATTACTTTGGAGTGGTCTTTCCAGTGAGCAACGGCAACAGGCAGAGAATCTGCTTCGGATGAATTCTGATGTTTTTGCTGCTTCAGACACTGATCTAGGTTATACAGACAAGGTTACCCATCGAATTTACCTGAAAGACGAAACTCCTACCAAGCAACCATATCGACGAATTCCTCCTCCACAAATAGAGGAAGTAAGGGAACATGTCGGAAAGTTGTTGGGTGCAGGAGTTATAAGGGAAAGTACTAGTCCCTTTGCTTCTCCTATCGTCCTTGTCCGTAAGACAGATGGTTCACTACGGCTGTGTGTGGATTACCGCAGGCTCAACGAGAAGACCATTAAGGATTCATACCCAATACCTCGGATCGATGAGTCGTTAGATGCACTGCATGGAGCAGAGTGGTTTTCCTCCATAGACCTTTTGGCTGGTTACCACCAGGTGGCAGTTGACAAAGCCGACAGATATAAAACTAGTTTCACCACACCATTTGTTCTGTTTGAGTATAACAGAATGCCCTTTGGGTTATGTAATGCACCGGGAACTTTCCAACGCCTAATGCAAGCCTGCCTGAGTGACCAATTCTTTCAGTGCGTTCTCTGTTATCTGGATGATATCCTTGTCTATTCCAAGTCATTCGAAGAACATCTCACTTACCTTTCACTAGTCTTTGATAGGTTAAGGAAGTTTGGACTAAAAATCAAACCAAGTAAATGTGAGTTGTTCAAACCTGAAGTGAAATACCTGGGTCATATTGTGACACGAGATGGAGTAATGACAGATCCAGGGAAAGTAGATGCTGTGAAGAAATGGCCGACTCCCAAAGATGTAAAGGAGCTTAGGTCATATCTTGGTTTATGTTCCTTCTACAGGAGATTTGTTCCTGGGTTTTCTAAAGTAGCTGGACCTTTGCATGCCCTTGTTGCTAACTGTTTGAAAGAAAGGAAGAACAACCAACGTGCAGCATTTACCTGGCAGACAGAGCATCAACAAGCTTTTGACACTCTGAAGAGCAAATTATGTTCAAGACCAATACTGGCCTATGCTGATTTCAAGTTGCCCTTTGAAGTGGAAGTTGATGCCTCCTCCCTTGGATTGGGCGCAGTCCAGTCACAGGTCCAAAACGGAAAAAAATGTGTCATAGCTTATGCAAGCAGGACCTTGCGTGGACCAGAACGCAACATGCAGAAGTACTCCAGTATGAAACTTGAACTCCTGGGGATGAAGTGGGCGATAACAGAGAAATTTAGAGACTATCTGCTAGGCTCAACATTTGTTATCTATACTGATAATAACCCTCTTGCCCACCTTAAGTCTGCTAAGCTAGATGCAGTAAGTCAACGCTGGGTTGGAGCTTTGGCAGCTTTCGAATTTTCTGTGGCATACAAACCAGGTAAAAGCAACCAAGCGGCAGATGCCCTCTCCAGGAGACCTGTGGATAAAGTTCCACATAACCATGTTTCATCTGCTAATTATGTGCATACAGCCAGAATGACTACTCTTCCTGCCAACCTTCAACGGGCACCTACTACAGAGAATCCAGTACATGTCAGTGCCCTTACGTCTTTACCTATGTTCCCGGGTTATGACAACACACAGCTAGCAGAACTACAGCAGAAGGATAAGTCGATTGCTCGACTCCTGCACTACATTACAACCAACCAAAAACCTACTCCTTACGAACGAGCACATGAGAGTGAAGATGTTGTACTGCTGTGTCGGCAGATGAACAAGATCAAGACCATTAATGGGCTACTGTACCGGGTCACTGAGGACAAGCAAAAGCAACTGATCCTCCCACGTGTTCTCAGGAATGATGTCCTTGTAGCATGTCATGGCCAGGCTGGGCATCAAGGGTCTAACAAAACCCTTGGATTGGTGAGGAGTAGATGTTACTGGCCCAAGATGACTGAACATGTTACTTCTTGGTGTGACCAATGTGACCGTTGTGTTAAAGCTTAAATGGGTCCTAGAATTAAAGAGCCGCTGCGGAGCATGATCGCTACCAGGCCGAACGAAATGTTGGCAATCGATTTCACCATCCTTGAGAAGGACACAACTGGTCGAGAAAATGTTTTGGTGATGACTGACGTTTTCTCCAAATATACACAGGCAGTAGCCACCAGGAACCAAACCGCAGAGACAACAGCCAAAGTACTGGTGAGAGAATGGTTCACCAAGTTTGGAGTTCCCCAGCGTGTACACTCTGATCAAGGCAGAAACTTCGAATCATCACTAATTCGTTCCCTATGTTCCATGTACCAAGTAAAGAAAACAAGAAGTACTCCTTATCACCCTGAAGGAAATGGGCAGGTGGAGAGGTTCAATCGTACTCTCCATGACCTGTTGAGAACTCTACCTGCAAACCACAAACGGAGATGGTCCGAACATCTACCAGAAGTGCTGTATGCATACAATGCTGCGGAACACCCGTCGACAGGATTCTCGCCTTTCTACATTATGTTTGGCAGAGAACCAAAACTTCCAGTGGACTTCCTGCTCAATGCCAACTCTGATGATGACAGTCCAACTAATGAATGGTTACTAAATCACGCTGAAACCATGAGGATGGCATACCAGAAAGCAGGGGAGCGTATGACCAGTGAAGCTGCCAAGAGAAAGGTTAGATATGACAGGGATGCTCAGGAAAAACCTTTGGCATTGCAAACCATTGCAAACCAGAGTACCTCCGGTCTCATCCTCAAGGACGGCACAAAATTCAAGACCAATGGAGCCCTGTCATATACAAGATTATTGGAAGACCTGGGGGTAAAGCTAACTACACCATACAGCTTGTCGACAATACTGGTGAAGAGAAAACTGTTCATCGACGAGAGATAAAGCCGTGTCCCATCGTTTACCAGGAGCCTGAGGTTTCCCCGACTGATGATGACTGCTCTCCACCACACCGTCCTTCCACCAACTCAGACAGTAGCACCAGTGACAGTGACTATGATGACCAACCACGACGAAGCATGAGATCTGGTAGAGGAAGACACAGAAACCTATACCATGAGCCACGAAGTGTCCAAACTAACTTCTAAGAGACAGACCCGACTGAGAGTCTAGACAGGCGACTGCAGTCTATCCATGATAGGTCAAAACAAATTTTGGACGCAGTTGCATCCCTTACCTAAAAGAGTCTTCTACTCCTAACACATTCTAAAAATATGTGTTTCTATAAGTTCCCTTATCTATTAATTCTCCAAAATCAGTTCTGAAAAGTTTTAGTTTCAGTTCAAAGTTGTTACTAGTAAAAGTTATTACTAGTAAAATTTCAGTAGAAAATTCCAGAGGACTTCTCCCTTCCAATCTTTGGCTACCAGCGTTGATATTGTAAATAGCCAGTCAACTTTACTTTAGCTGAAAGTATTTTAGAATACTCTCGGTTGTTGCTGTTTTTATTAACCTTTTCTCTTCAGTGATTGCTGTTACTTTCTGAAGTGCCTCTTCCAGAGAAGTGTGTCCTAAGTCATTAGTAGTTGTTTTCTGGTACCTCTACTACAATACTTTAAGGACAGTTTTAACAGTTGTATTTCATGTTATGTATAATGTTTGTATTCACTCTTAAGGTTGTTTAGTAATAGTTTGGTGACAAACTTAGTTTTAGCAGGGGAGTGTGAGGGAATCTGTGCGTTCCATGGCAAGTAGCCATGAGTCATTTCCGGCTCGAACAAAGGGTCCTTGTGTGTTACGCAATATAGCCAGCTGGGAATAGCTCAGTTAGCGTGCACACTATATATTTCAAGACGAATCAACAAGCACGAATAGTTTATCGAAAGTTTTAGTTCTAAGTAATAAATGAGCATGTGATGCACTTGGACAATCACATTGTTGACACTTGGAGGTAAATATATCTTTCTTTAACCTGTTAAGTTCTTGTAGCACTGGAGTGATTCAGTGATCGTATATTTTACTTAATATTATCGACCGTTTTCGTATCGGTAAGGCTTGGCTAGGGTACGCTATCCTACTGTACAGATTATGCCGGGATAGGGAACCCCTATTCTAACGTTATGTTGAGTAGACATTCTGTGGGTTACATATACTTATATTTAACTTGTTTTATTGAAGATGTATCTTAACTGCTTAAATACACACGGCGATACACTGTGTCAGTATTCTTACTAGTGCAATTTCTATGCATACACCAAATATACAATTAAAGAAACAATAAATAACAATTCCAGGACGCTTCCTTTCATCTTTACATTCCAACGAATAAACATCTGTTTCTAAAGCACATGCAATCCTGCCGTATACAGTGATCTACGTACGTACACATTGTATTACTATTGTAACATTCAGTGTGTACGTTTAGTGTGTCATTCATTCCCTGCGACATACAACTGGATTTACGTCTTTTAGGCGAGAATATCGTTTGTGGTTTGCTGATGTTATTAAAATAGCTGAAAGTAGGTGAAATTAACGTGAACGCTGTAAGCCTTACCTTACGCATACGAGTGCATTATAAGTCATTCTGAAAGGGAGATTATCAGCAACGGTAACATTGTTTCTGTTTTATCACTAGGGGTTGCAATATAGCTTCGATTCCTAACTCTAACGTATGGACGTCAATCAGGCATAGGCTAGGCCAACTTCCTTCAAATACATCCACGGTTAAATGAGTAGAGTATTTGTTTCAGAATGATACAGTAGGCCTAACTGAATTTAAAATGTCGTAATGATTTTGATTTAATCCGAGAAGCCTTTATTGTTACTATTGTACAGTATGACTTGGCCATTATTGATGTTACTCGCTCTACTAAATACTGTGACATATTACAGTAAAGTAACGATGATGTATATTAGATCACTGTAAGGCTGGAAAGCGTGAATGGGTGCTGGCTGATTGATAACAGATACAGTAGCACCAACAAAGTACCAAGTAAGGGAAATATGAGATAAATAATTAAAATAGGCCAACTTACAATCATTCTAAGCGTTATTTAAAATGATTTCAAAGTAGTTTTACAATTTGCTGAAATCGTCACTCTTTGCTTAAACATTCTTTTGGTTACTCATAGTTGGCTAATTATTCTAATCATAATTTCTGATTTGGTCGCTTAGAGTCTATCAATAAGCCAATCTGATGGGAGGGGATTTCTAGACGGTATCTCTCTGACTGACTATTTTTTTCGAAGTACTAGACTAAGCTAATAATCTTGTGAATAGTATATTTTTAATTACAAGTAATTAGGCCATTATAGCCACATCTCACTAGCTAGTGTTCAATGTAGAATATACATTATGGTATGTATGGAACTGCATCTGTGTCTCCCGGGAACGGAAGTCCATTGTCGCGGGCAACTGACGGCAGAAAGTGTCCAACATCGGATTGATTGGCGAATGTAATACATAAATGTAGTAATAGGCAAAAAGGGGAAATAAATTATTCACTGAAAGAATAACGAGGGGGAGATGGCTAAATTATTTATTTCCGAGCCAACCTTAAAACGATTGTAAAAATATATTTGTTATCATCATTTTTTGGGGGGTTTTCATTTTAATGAATAAAAACATGTAATCACTCAACATATTTGATGCATACAATGTGATATTGTGAATGTTGCAAAATTGGTTACAAAGTAAAGGTAATAGTTAACGTCGTTACTATCAGATACAGCATTTCCACTAGATTTTAAATGATAAACTGCAGCTATCGTGAAGAGAAGTCGATTGTAGCGGGCTATTCACGGCAGGAACGTTGTCTGGTCTCGGCTGGTTTGTCTGTAATAATACATACATGTACCACCTGGATCAACTATAATAACTGCGGAACGAACAACATTTGAGCAGGGTCTTAATCATTTAATCTGGATAAAAATGATATGATTTAAACCATAAAATGTTCTTCATATTATTCCGTAAATTGATATAAAACATAATAACATTTTTGTTTGGTCAAATAC
Source organism: Apostichopus japonicus (assembly GCF_037975245.1). Classification (NCBI taxonomy): domain Eukaryota; kingdom Metazoa; phylum Echinodermata; class Holothuroidea; order Aspidochirotida; family Stichopodidae; genus Apostichopus; species Apostichopus japonicus. The sequence goes on along the minus strand of NC_092576.1, from coordinate 15,215,972 downwards.
AGTTCATATCTAGCGTGGATACAGTGTTAGGCGTTCATAGGTTTCTGCATTAAATGAAATGAAACGTGCATACGAAAACATAACTGTCAATTTTGTTTTTTTAAAGTTATCAGTTAATTGTGAAGTTCATTATGTGAAAACTTAGATAATTTATGTAATGCAAATCATTTATGTATATATTTCTTGTTTATTAACATGTATAGCCGTTCGTTGATTATTTGGTCATTTGTTTGATACATGTTAAATTCTTGCTATATGCTTACTGTACATGTGTCTAATATTAAGGAAACACAAGTTAACTGTGATCTTTCTTTCCTATTCTTCAGATTCCTATACTTCATCTTTACCTTCAATGGTCCTTCAGTGGATTTGACGGTGAAGATATCAGACTTGAGTCCGGTCTTTGTTTATCAAGCCTATCATCAGTACAGAAGATACACATCAATGTAGGAGGAACTGAAGAACTTAGCGAGGAAGACGTGATCGGATTAATAAACTATGGCATAAAGTCACTAAAATTCAAGACACTATGGTAAGTGGTAAATCACCTTACATGCCTTTCGTGGGGTTGGGGGGGGGGGGGAGTCAGAGGGTTAACGCTAGAAGTACATATTTTTTATAAGACTTGTTGCAGGGTCTCGTGCATTCATATTCTACACCAGTTGAGTTTACCGAAATCATATTTAAAACAAGGTGCAGTTTGTAGTGTTACGCTACTTTAAAGGAATTTTAAATTGGGAAATACCTTAAAATTTGAATTTGCTACTCAGCACTTTACAATAGTTACTTTGCAGTTAACATCAAGTTGTAAGTTGTTTTTTCATATGTGAGGGTATGGTGTATCTGTCTGGGATGGAGAATTTTCATTTTATTAAGTTTAATAAGGCTTGACCTTAGAAGTTAAAACCAAAGTCAAAGGGAAACCACAAACAAATAAAGATAAAATGAGCAAATTCAAACTAACAAAACATTATGTGCTGTATCATATAGTTATGCTAAAATGTGTTAAATATCAAAAACACAAAATAGGACATTATTTTTGGACGACTTTCTTGTTGATGGATGAGAGGGTAAAGGGATGCGTTGTTTTAGTTAAATTCATTTTAGATGAGCGTCAATGGTTTCAGTGATAGTTATTCGGTATTTGGTCTAGATACCTGTGTTTTGTAAAAGTAAAATAGTCAGGGTCGCCTATGAATCTGTACTTCACAGCACTGTGGGATTATTTTAATATTCTTGGAATGATGCATAAAGTTGGAATGTTGGTATTATAATATTTTGTAAGTTTTAGCAAGTTATTTTACCTTTTTGAGTACTATCACATGTTTGTTTTTATTAATCGTCACCAAAAGTGGGCCGATGCATCCACACCTTCTAAACACCTCGCTTCACAACAGAAAGGAAGAAAATCAGTCCATTCATATCCAGCTCACCGTTGCCGTGATGGCACAAGATATTCTTTGATTTCATAACATGTTAAATGTATTTGGGCCATTCTCGGTCACGTGTGTGACGAAAAATTGGGAGATCTGCACTTTACCACTAAGTAACTACTTTTAGGTAAAGAAAGTTGGGTTGATTGTAGTACTTAAGTATGCACTAGGGGACTCTTTTACAAAACCATATACCTTAGCCAAAATCAGAACATTCATGTGCTGGCAGAGGAAATATAAAGGTCGGTCACGTGTGTGACGTGAAATGAAACTGGCTCTTTTGCACAAAAAAAACATTGGCAAATTCCTCAGTTTCTAACAGGGCTGGATAAACCTAAATTCTCATGTTACTACCTTAATGTGTTTCCATTCTAATAAGACAATTCACCTAAATATTTCACTTCTAAAATTAGCATACTAATACTACTACATAAGCTAAAAAAATCCGGTCACGTGTGTGACATTCTGAATTTTCATTCCATAGTATGCAATTTTGCAGTGCAAATGTTGACTCTAGTAATGACCACAGAACAGCACTGATGTTGATATTCCATAGGAATTACCTTAAATCAGTTTTACTGCCATGATTTTTTTGGTCACGTGTGTGACATTGTTGGGTCACGTGTGTGACATTCTGCATGTTCATGGATGCTGCAATTTCATTGGATGAAGCTTCCCTCATTTACATATAACACTAGTCATGCCATACACACATGACATAACAACAGTCCAAGTCCACAGTGCTACTGCAATTTCATTGGATGGAGCTTTTTCATTTGCATATTACACTGTTGTCAGGCCACACACACACACACACATAACAAACCAGTCTGCTATATTTAGTCCATATTTAGTCCATTTAGTTTTGTTGAATGCTCAACTTGAGGCTTCATTGTCACACACGTGACCATAAATGTCACACACGTGACGATCGGTCACGTGTGTGATGACTAATTACAGGCTATAATTAATCGTAGGAATAATTATTTGACTGGATATGTTGCAGAACTAACACTCTTTACCTAGAACGGTTGCATATCAAGTGTGGACATCATAAGGCACATCAGTTACTTTTTATGAAAACTTTTGCGTTATTTTTGTCACGTGTGTGACATCAAAATTATGCTAATTAGCACCCACTATTAACGAAGAATTGAAGATCAGGAACCTCTGTTTTAGGAATGAAATAAATTAACTCATGTATAGCTGCCTCCATGTGATAGTTGATAACTGAAATATTATTTCTAGATACTCATGTAGAAAAAAACAAATTTACAGTTAAAAACTACAAATTTTGGCTAAAACTTACAATAATGCAAATTTATGCAAATTAGTATGTTATGGTTGTCATTTCAATGAAAAAATATGAAACAGAAAACTTGAGGTATCCCTATAAAACAAATTATAAAACATTTGGTCCTGAGGAACACTTTAGTTTTTTCATGCCAGTTTCATTTTCCACAGAATGGCCCATTTATTACTGTAACTTAATTCTTGTATATCCCTTTGAAGGCTTGGTAACTGTAAACTGCCGTCTTCGATCAAGCCAGATAACATTCCAGAAGAAGCAAGTTCAAGGAATGTTAAAGGTCAGGTATTATATTAGCCTTATTAATCATTTAGATCATTCATTTTCGAACAAAGCTTTTCACTTTATTGCGCATGAAGTTGCAAAGGTTGGGTAAGAAGGGCAAAATTATAATTTTATTTTTCTACCTTTATGCAGAGGTATCTTAGGATTCGTGATCTAAGCTGTTATAAACAGACCTAGAATATTACAACTTTAGTCACAAGTTTGTCAAAACATACCAGTCCTTAAAGACTCGATTGGCTAAAATCAAGGTCCCAATGACAACAAACATCAGTTATTGTACAGTCTATTGAGAGCAGTCCTGTTAAAAACCGTAATATGGGGCTTATGTTACAGAGATAATACCGACTTTGACAGACAATTGTTAATCGACTCACCCTGTGTTTTTGTTCTTAATGTCTACTAGAAGAAAAATACATTTGCTTTTTGTTTCTACCGGTAATCGGCAATAGAAGGCAACAGCCCTTAGATCTCCATGAAAGTGGAAGGGTCAGTTTTCTTAAACATTCTCTCGCCTTTGAAATACAAACCTGAAACTGAATTCAAAGAAGTAAATCCATCGATGGTCAGTTAACTAAATGTTTGTGTTTGTGTAAACTCATAAACACTAATAATAGTAAATTACTCTCCTTAGATACTAAAAAAAATAATTATTTGAATAAAAATAAGGACTGTGCGCTAGAGGTATTAGCCTAGGGAACACAGAGAACACTTTATTGAAAGGATTCACCACCCTCCCCCCCCCCTGCCCACCTTCTTTGTCATCAGTTGATTTAATTCAGTGTGAGTTATTTGTCACACACATCATTGGTTTAATTTTGTTGACGAGATAGTACCGTACATTTCCATTGTATATAACTGTTAGCAAATGCAGCTTATGGAAATGAAATATGGAATACTATACAAATAATGAATGGTTATGAGTGCAATAGTGCACATATTTGAAATATTTGCACTATTGCACGAATGGAAACCATTCATTATTTGTTTTATACAACACCTTCAAATTTGGATATAATTGGATGTAAAATGCACTGATGCAACAGATTGTTTTGAACAGACAGGTTTCTCTGCTCTTACCATTGAAAAAAGTACTATCAAAAGAGTATAACGCATGGTTCTATTTCATAGCGTGCAATAGAGCGGATTTTGCATGCAATCGACGAGCAATTGACCAATCAAATGGCCGGAATAAAATTAAGTGTTGTATAATAAGCAATTTTTAAATTACACATCACATATGTTCTATGTATAATTATCTTTTTTATTAATTTAGTTGTATTCATATATTCTTGTACAGTTATATCATCAGGTGAAGCCTGTTATCTTGATTTCAAATCTGGTAAATGGAGCAAGGTTGGTAATATTTGTTACTTTTATATTTAATATTTGTATTCTGTGCATTCAATAGTAATATGTAAAGTGGAATTAGGGTGGGTGGGAAGAAGGTGCGGCCAATTATCTAAGTAAAGCCATCATCCTATCGGGGTTCTCGATGTGTATTGTCTCCCGGTATGGAATATTCCGCAGGCAGAAAATGTGATTCTCACAGGAAGGACAAAACTATTCCATATTTCTCATTCCCGAGATCTTGCTCGATACTCTATAGTAGATATGGTTGTGTGAAGGTGATTTATTTCTTGCCAGATATACCATTTTTACTTCTATACATATATCACATAATTATTGAAATATGCAATGACCTTATGGCACATGTGCTTCAAACTGTTTTCTGTCATTTCTAGCTTAAATTCGTTTTTAAATTTACGTTTGATTCAATCTGAATGCTCCAGTAGCTGACATTATACCTGGGACATAGCTAGACCTTTGAAAGAAGGGGAGGGGGAGGGACGCAGAATTTTAACACCGGCATTTCTAACAAAGGGAGCATTCTTTCACTTAACGGAGCGCCATGATGTACAAAGAAAAATGTTTGCCCAAAATGCCTCTCACATTACAGGAATAAACAATAATAAGAGTATTGCACTACGTAGATTGAAAAGGGTCGCTTAGCTTCCATCTAGCAGCAAAGAGGGATTTAATGATATTTCCTGCTTTTATATACATTTTATTTACGGGGTACTAAAAGGGGGGAGAGAGCGCTCCCATTTCCCCTCCCCCCTCCCCTCGGGCAACGTCGCTGCATTTTTTCCATTTTAAACATGGTATCAGATTGGTGTGTTCATATTACAGAAAAGGTTCATAATATTTGCAAGCAATCAACTTTAAGCAGCAAAATGTTGAGGTTTGTTTAAATGTCTGCTGAATTAATTAATCTATTAATCTTCTCTATTAACACAAAATATCATTGTCTCCTTAACGTCTCAAGTTTGCATTAATATTATTCCACTTAATAATTACTGTTTATTCTTTCAATAGCCTGATGACATCCAGACTATTGCAGAGATGTGTTCAGGTGATTTGTCCATCAAGAGAGACATCAGTGAGTCTGTACAGAGGTCAGTCATAGAGATCCTGGTGGAAGCATCCAATCATGACGTAAGTAAAACATAAAGGCATATGTTGAATAAATACATCAATACAAGTTTATTTATTTTATGAATTCAAACTTACAATATGACCATACATACAAACAATTAATATTAATACACTAATAAACTACTGAGCCTATTGAGTCTAGAAAAATAAACAACAAAGAGTTGTTACAATATTTCAGTAACTTGTTAACTGAGACATTTACTTTGCAACTAAACACTAGTTTGTGTCAATGATTATTTAAAACGTAGCAGACACAACAGCAATATGACACAAAATAATACCAGACACGTAATTTGAGATTCAAAACTTGAAACGTTGGGATATAGGCCCATTAAAGTTAATGACAAAACTTATTTATTAAATTAGATAATATCAGCATTAATCAGAAAAATAACTAACAACTTCACTATTCATGCACCTCCATAGATGTTGACTATGGTAATTCATGTAACTATCCTTCCATTTTTAATATCTAATTTCAATCCATAATATTTGTTTTCTTAATATAAATCCTTCCTAAAGCCTATTTAGCTTCTGTTTCTCTAATAATCTAGAAACATATATCAATCCTGTAAACAAACATGATGATATTAATTATATTAATTATTTTCCTTCAGATTCCCATACACTGTGTGAATCTAGTCTTGTCCTTTAGTGAGATTGATGAAGATGGGAACATTATCCTCTCCTCTGGTCTCTCTCTACCAATCCTAACATCAATTGAGGAGTTGTTCATACAGACAGATAATGGAAGTGAAATGAATGAACATGAAGTTAATGGAATATTAAACTATGTACAACACTCTCAAAGATTCAAGAAACTGTAGTAAGTATAATTAATAAATATGTAGATATATGTCTATTAAATATAACATTGTGTAATACAACTATAGATAGTAATGATGAATACAGTAATAACTGGTGAGTGAGTTTTTAAAATATTTAGTTAAATGAATTAAACTTAACAAAATACAATGCTACTAATTAAGATATGAAAATCAGTATACTGCTTTTAAAATTCCTTGCCCGAAGGCTCAAGGAATCTATGCGATGGTGATTGCGTGTGTGGGTGTGTGTGTGTGTGTATGTATGTGACGCCCTTGGCTCGTAAACACAATAACTCAACAATGGCATGTTGGATTGAAGTCATGCTTGGTACATATATGTGCCATACAGAGTAGAAGAACCCTAGTGATTTTGGTGCTCATCTCATGAATAATAATGAGGTCACTGGGTCAAACATGAAAATCTCTAAATGCTAATTTTTAGAATAAGCCCACTGGCTTTTGTTTTAGAAATTCAAGAATAAAATACATTAATTAAAGTAAAGTTATTGAGATAAAAATTATGAATAAATACAAGAGATTGAAATTCAATTACTGTTGTGGATAAAAGATATTATTGACAAAATGATTTATTGAATGTTATAAGGCATTTATTTAATTCGTTATATAGAATTGTTTTTAGACAAAGGAAATAACATTTGTTTTTAATTTAGACAAATAATTGATCATCAATGTTTGAAAAGATAAATCAGATAAAATGAGAGATAATGAGAGGTGGAGACACCTTATGTATTAGGTTAAACGAAATAAATTAATAAAATAAAAACCAAGAAAGAAAATAAGAGACTAAAAATAAACCAGCAAAGATCAAATACACTTGACTGCCCGGTTTTAAAACTTCTTCAAAACTGGCAAAAACAAAGAAAGAATATTACAAATCCATGAACGAAATAAAAATTGCTTACTTGTTTAACTTATTATCTTTAGATGGTTTGGCAAAAACAAATGTTTTTTTTTCTATTTGAAGAAAGAAATAATAGTTGTCAATGCATATTAAAAATTAGGGCCCTATTTCATCTCAAATTCACCAAACAAATCATAGCAACATAAAAAGACATCTTAAAAATAGATTACCTTTGTTATGAAGCCCTTTTTCATCTTAATCTGTTAACATCAACCCCACACACCCCTTTGCGTTATACAACAACCCTATTTAGCACGGCATTCCCCTTCACCCTATAACTGCTCCCTCACAGTTTTTTTTTTGTCCCACTCACACCTTTATACATCCGTACCTCTCATACCAGAACCAGTTTCCTCAACCCATACGCACCCCTCTAACCTTACCCTGCTCACCTTGTGGTGGGTCTAAACTCCTTGACCGATGATAAATGAACGATTCTTGTAACTTAGTTGTTTAGAATATTACCCATGTATTTTATCACAACGCTGCTTCAACGGGGTTTTTTTTCAACCCTGCTCATACCTCTGCCCTCGCCCCTCGCTCTCATCCCTCTTACCACTCTCTCCCCCTCCCCTCTCCCTCCCCTTCTCAACATGTACTTTGTTCTGCAAATTCTCCCTGCTCCCATCCATATTCCTTGCACAGACGTACACTATCTATGTCGCCATTTTCCATATATACACCGTGTTGTATATATGACCGTGTACTGTAACGCTTTCCGCTTCTGTAGTGTGGTGAAGTACCCAGTTGGCAAGTAAGGAAGGGTGGTATAGAGAGAGACTCGAGGACACCGTTGAATAAAATACACTAACAGTGCATTACGATCTTTGAAAGTATAATTATATATACAATGTACTTGTCGTACATCTCCCGTAAAGTAATAAACAAATAATATATATAGAAAATAATACAATAAAACCTAAACACAATACAAGGGTGGCGTACATTAACTAGCCCTAATATGTAAGCTCCCTAGCACCGCAGCTAACTATAGGCGCTACGTCAAGGACAACGCAGCGCAGGCACAACGCAGCCTAACTATAGGTACTGCGTCAAGGGTGACACAGCGTAAGGACAACGCAGCGCAGCTAACGATGCGATTCGTCAGCCCGAGAACCCTACGCTGCGACGACCTTGTGCAGGCACAAGCAGTTACACAGCGCAGCTGCAGAGTGCATAACTCGATCCTCTGCAGAAGCCAGAAATAATCTAAGTCCCTAAAACACCGTACAAATTCGACATAGATTCTGCCTAGAAACTTACACTAAATATACCCCAACTTAATGCCTAAAATCGCCCCTTGCACGACATTATAAATAACCCCGTAACTGTGTAGAATCCTATACACGATTAACTGACCAATTAAGAAATAGCTAGTAAGATTGACAAACGCCATAACCCAATTACAGCCGGTCAACGCTCTCTAAAATGCTATACGTATATCAGCTAACCACGCCCTACTGTCTATGTACCCCCAAAAGTTCCCCGTATACTAAGAACAAAGGCGGCCTTGTCCACCGGAACTGTTTACATAAAGCCTCGGCAGCAAGAACCAACTCTCGCAGCCAGCAATAAACTGATACTTAAATTACACAAACCAAGGACCTCCCAGCTTAAACATTAAAGTAAGAAACATTTTATAACGGTAAAGCTGGCAAGATAGAAAATACATAGACACGAGAAAAGTAGGTTTGTTTCTTGTAACACTACCTTTCACTGTGTACATTTATCATTATTGTCTATACTTCATCAAGTTCATTGTTTCCTTTGTGTATAATCTGCTAATCACATAACAGTCCATAACAAAACAATGACACCGGCCTATTGAACACACGTAGTACTTTGTTGGTTGACATGAATACATTCATTGCCCGATTCATTATGTGTAGACTCTGTACCAAGCAATATACATATAATGGTTCCTAATATTTACATCATATGAATACATTAGTTTGTTAGTATCATTTCTACTTCGTCGTCTCCTCTCTTCTGTAACCTGGTGAGAAAACTTTCGACTGATCTTCCCGGTCGAAAAGAAAGTAAAACTTCTCATATATATAGTCTTAGTAGCGAAGCTATTTGTCAGCTTTTCTTTACAAATGTATCATCTCCTTCACGTCCTCTGCTTACCCCGGTAAAATTAAACTGAAATACCCCATATTCACGAGTATCGCGAAACATAATGATCCTTACATAACGATACCTACTCATCGCATCATTATATCATTGGATATCACCCTTGTCTCATATCGTTGGAACATTAAATCCCTCTCCCCCCCCCCCCCCCCCCCCCCCTTATAATAATCCCACTATCTGCTAATAAAATATATGATTTCAAGTATTTTTTTGTTAGGATATAATTGTATTAATTAAAATCTTTGATCTAAACAACCTGCTTTGACAAAACCATCTTGTATGCCCTCTATCTCATCCCAACTTAATGATCTAAACTATTTAAACAGAGCATAATATGTTTACAGAGCAGATCCCAGTTAAATAATCAAACGACCTACAATAAACTTCGCACACTGATACCAAGATGTTTTAAATCAGGGTCATGGCTGAACCGTATAATCCAAATGTGTCATTTTTCTCTGCCTATATCTACACTGACTTTGTACATCCAGGGAGTTCCATAACAACTCACTGGTACATCTAACAATTATAGTCTACACACAGTCCCACCAGGGAGCTGTTAACAACTCCCTGGTCCTACTAGTAATGTTAACTTTCCTTTCATTGTAATCTTTACCAACAAGCACGCTGTCTACATTTCACCATATTCATTGTATCCTTGATATATGACCTATCAATCACATTGTAATAGCCCGGTAGCCCAGTGCACTTTGATCAAACGAACGAGGTACCAATATCTGAATATTGGAACATTTGTGGAAAAACCCAGTATATCCAAAAGTGGATGTCTGCCGTGGACCCTCTGCTGCATGTGGCCCCTGGGGCCGGTTAAAGGGGGCCCAAAAATGCATCTGATCAAACGAACGAGGTACCACTTAAAACCAACTTCAACTTAATGCATGAACGCCACATAGTACTGAATGGCCCATGCCAGACACATTTTCTGCTGCAAAGGGCCCGCCAGACGCCCCAAAAGGGCCCCTAAAAATGCATTTGATCAAACGAACGAGGTACCACTTGATAATGCTTCGATAATGGGCATTTGGGCCATATTTGTCTGGCATGGGCCATTCAGTACTTTGTGGCATTCATGCATTAAGTTGACATTGGTTTCAAGTGGGACCTCGTTCGTTTGATCAAATGCATTTTTAGGGGCCCTATTGGGGCGTCTGGCGGGCCCTTTGTAGCAGAAAATTTGTCTGGCATGAGGATTTACATAGTCTGTAAGATCAACCCGAACATTCCAAACCGGTTTTGAGTGGTACCTTGAATATTTAATCTGGGTCAATGCTTCGATAATTGGCATTTGGGCCATATTTGGGGCGTCTGGCGGGCGCTTAGCAGCAGAAAATTTGTCTAGCATGGGCCATTCAGTACTGTGTGGCATTCATGGATTAAGTTGACATTGGTTTCAAGTGGTACCTCGTTCGTTTGATCAAATGCATTTTCAGGAGCCCTTTTGGGGCGTCTGGCGGGCCCTTTGCAGCAGAAAATGTGTCTGGCATGGGCCATTCAGTACTATGTGGCATTCATGCATTATGTTGACATTGGTTTCAAGTGGTACCTCGTTCGTTTGATCAGATGCATTTTTGGGCCCCCTTTAACCGGCCCCATGTGCCACATGCAGCAGAGGGACCACGGTAGACATCCACTTTTGGATATACTGGGTTTTTTTCCACAAATGTTCCAATACTCAGATATTGGTACCTCGTTCATTTGATCAAAATGCACTGGGCTGCCGGGCTATAATGCGAACACCTGTACAAAGTACATATTCTGTTATATCTCTTAGTTACCCTGAAAACATCAAACACATGTACCGCTGAAGGTCACCTTGACAATCGGTAAACCTGTACCTCTCTTTTTTACAACAATGTTAGCCAAGAACTAACAATTCAGTTTTCTTTCATTTAAATATTTAAACAGAGAAACCCATCTTGTTTAATTGTTCATGTGATTCTTCTACATATATTTAAACACTCAACAGGACTCTATCTTAGGTCATTAATTTATACAAAATGATTACTCCGATGTTTGGAGTTTCTTTGGCTTTTGATTTTAACTGTTCATCAAGGAACAACACAATAAATTTTACGTTTGAAACCGAAATTGTGTGCACGATTTACGCAATGACCCACTGATTTTGTTGGCAACCAACCCTCTTGGAGTCATATATTGTTGAAATGTAGTTTTCTTATTGAGAGTTAATTGTTTTTCAGATTTTTATCTCTTGTAAATGCCTCTAGACTTTTTAGGGAAATGAAATTTCAAAAGAAAAAGAAACAACCTTTTGTCAATACTTCTCTTATTTTCACTTATATTTGGCCTAATTTACGCCATATGTTGAATTAAAAATAGGCGTGGTTTGCCATAATATACATCTTAATATATGTCTGAAGAAGTAACTGCACTCATGAATACGTATCTGTATTCTAAAATGCATTCTCAAATCAGCATAGCTTACAAAACATTGACAAAAATACAAGCATTATTATACTTAGACATGGAAACTTTTATATCGCAACAAACCTACTGGAAGTTCTACCCCCCCCTCACCTCCCCCCCCCCCAACTTGCGACTTCTTATTGAACTACATGTATGCTTTTATAGAGACCCTTTATGTAATGTTTGTTGCTCGCCCGTCCACATTTATTATACCGAGTTGTATAGACATATCTGGGCTCTGTGCTTTAAATAGTTCAATGTAGATATTATGATTTGTAGGCGTTTAATGTAGACGATGATACATGCTACAAGTTACATACTTCAATGTTACGTAACAGGGTAGGATATGATTGGTGTTTGAGAGAGTAATTACAATTGCATTCTGAAAAACTGTAGGTAGCATTTTAACTACTAAGACAGTTGAGCAAAATGATTTAATCATCATTCATAACTTAGTACTTCACTTATAACCTGCTAAAGAAAATTGATAAAAAATCCTGCATATTTAATGCAACTTGACTTAACAATCAGACTGATATTTGCATTGAGGTGAATAAACTTAAAACTGTAGAATTATAGAGTGATGCTGAGGGCAAACATAACACCCATATATTAAAATATTTCGTTTAACTTGAGAGAATTATACTTATCTTTATTAATGATAATTACAAACTTGATTTTCATGTTTAATTATTAACGTGTCTATTAACAATGTTATAGAAAGGTTATGTTGTCATGAGAACATTTTAAGTTTAATTATTCCTCTATAACATGTCTCCTCTCAAATCGTACATTTGACCGTCTACCTAACATGGTAAATTTAGTAGCATTTAGCACAGCGCCCCGCTTACCCACTTCCGGGTCATCACCCAGTTCCTCTATGTGTCCTTCCGTCTCCTAACGTAGAACCTTGTACAAGAGGAAGATTACTTTTCTGCATAGGTTCATTATATGTAAGGCAACAGACAGATCACGTGATGACGGACGGAATTACTTATTCATCATCCATTAATTAAAGGTCCGGTTGGGTGTAGGGGTATATCTGTTCACAGTACTAGAACAGGTTACAATACACGAAATATTACATCCATGTTTGAAGTTTGAGTTTCCGATCGATGATAGCTAGTTAAATCGTTAGCGTTGATCTCGATAAAAGCTTCTTTCATGTTAATAACCTCATGAATATATCATGTTATATTCATAATGTTAGTACAGTGACTTCAAAAATGAAAACTGTCGAGGAACATAGAGGCTAAGTATAATAATCAACCTTGGTAAACAATACATATTATTTGAACAGATATTACTTTTACAAATATTGTAAGCTTTGTCTTTGGTCTTGTTCAGAGGAAATGACACTTCCCTTCATATGTACGTAGCAGAATTAACATGTAGAGACTTCTATATTGTTTATGATTATTGGTCTCAAACTTGAGAGGTTATTAATTAATCTATGTATTGAATAATACACAGGAATATTTCTTGATCCATTGGGGGGGGGGGCAGGGGGGATGGTTGTAATCATGACTATTAGCTGAAGTTTGTTACTGTGTTACTGTATTTTATGATTTGTTGTCTTTTCTGTGATTTCAGTCTAAGTGATTGTCTGCTGCCTTCATCTATACCTATTGGACCATCTTTATCCGCATTGAAATCTCGAGATGTTACAGGTGTGGTATATTTTACATATTGATCAATCATTTTATATTGGCGTTTTAAAAGTTCTAGAAGTGAAAGCATCTGTACTGTTAGTAGATAACATACATAAATGTGTGACGTATTTACCTGTACGACAAAGGAGAGGGTCAACGTGATTTCATCAAATATGGAAAGTTAAACACTAATACCATGTAAGGCTACTTACATAGGTAAATGTAAAATGAAGTAAGATTGACAAAAAAGGGATAATCATTAATACTTTGCGAATCCAGCGAAGAATATTAGTTGTGGTTCAGTATGCATGGTACAGTACCTTGTTTACACGTGTCGTCATGTCATGTGTATAGGTGATGCTCTTAGAATTAAAAAATCACATAACTATGTAATTGATTTGAAAATGGATTATGATAAGTGGGTTGCTTCTGGAATATTTGTGATATTCCTTTTTGATTGAGCCTTTTTTTTTTTTTTTGTAAATCACTAATCTCCTCTTGATGTGTTTTGGACGCTTGCAAAATACAAGAAATACAAACAATTTTGCAAAAACATTATTATTTACCTGAAGTATTTGCAAATTCCCAAAGTCGTATATAAGAAACAACTAGATCTCTTACAAGTTATCATCCTCTCCCAAGCGGATAATAAAATCACAAACACAGTCGATTTGTGTTTTTTTTTTTTTTTTACAAAATATGTTTCTAATCAGTGTATATGAGATATAACTAAGGGTTATAGCAACTATTCTGCTTTGTTCACACTGCCATGGTTGAATTTGAGAGTTACTTATGTATGTTTTATAGGGAACATAAAACGACCATGGTCAGATGTGTGATGCACACATGTGCAATCCATTTCTTAGAAAAAAAATCATCCATATTTCGTAAAGTCACGATCCCGGTTAATCAAGTTCTTTAGTTTACGAGCTGAATAGCCAGGGTAAAATTATTTCGATTATTACAAATTAATTCAAATATATGATTAAACACCCCAGTTTTGAAGACTAAAATGAAAGGGAGTGATATTAGTCGGAAAGATTCACTAAATCAATGCTTTGGAAATACTCTACTTTCAATGCATCTTTTGAAGGCATTCATATTATATATATATAAGTGTATTTTCGTAGTAAAGGAGATAGTAACAGCAAATTTCAGTTGACATTTCTTGTTTACGAGTATAAATCAAGACCGGCTTAGTCTCAAGGCTATGACGTCACTCTTAAATGTTAGATTTATGCACCAGGTTCCATTAGAAGCTCACATATGTTTACCATTTGGATTGATTAATGTCAGCCAGTCAATAATACTTGAATATTGTTTCATTCATCGTATACAAAATATACTATTGTATTCTCTCAGTGGTCTGGATTCCTGACACCAATAAGCTGTATCAATCATATCTGCTGGATCAAGAATCTGGTGGTTGGCTGGTAAGTGCCACGTATTTAGTAGACCTGTAGTATTTGGGAAGACATCAGTGATTTAAGTCACTAACAAAAGGAACATAAAAATAAAAAAGTTCGAGTCATAATGTGTTATAATGGTAATAAACGTTTCTTGAGAAGACTTTTATCCTAACGTGCAGGGACGTACTCAATGAGATGGAGACAGCAGTAAGGTATAAGTAAAGTCAATGACCACACTGTACGGACATTCCAGATTTAATAATAGTAAAGGAGTTTTACTCCCGATCGACCTCACGTGTATCCTGAGAGAGATCCTCGGGGGATAATTATGTTTTTGTCTTTATGTTCTTTCTTTTTTTGTTGGGGGGAGTGAGGAGTGTCAGTTGTCTATGTTGAGCCTGCAGGGAATGGCTGGTACGTGTTATGAGTGTTAGCTCAGTGGTTAACGCCGGTGCCTTTCAATCATAAGGTCCCCAGTTCGAGCCGCTCCAAGATTAATGTGTGTCGTCCAGTTACAGAGTTGTTGACAATTCATAATCATGGACGTTAAATATGAATGTAAGAGACTGACTTCGGTCAGCATGCAACTTTGATAAGCAAGCCAATGAGGCTTCTTCGCGAGTTCCTGCTTGCAGGAGGATCTAAAAGACATACAAAACAGATCTAAAAGACATACAAAACATACACACATACCTGAAGTATTGTTATAATTCAGTGATGTAGGGATGTAGTAAATAAGTACCACTTAATATACATGAATCAGTAGATTAAAGGGATGAATATAGAAAACGAATATATACATTGTAGTAAGTAGAAATATAAAGCAAGTATAAGTAGTCACTAAACACAACTAAATACACACTCAGTGGATTAAAGGGATGTCAATATATATGAATCAGTAGATTAAAGGGATGAATATAGTAAATACATGTAGTAAGTAGTAAATATAGATTCCAACCATTAATATCTGGATTAATATCTGGAAATAACAAGTTTACCACTAGAACAGGTCGAACCAGCGGCTTATAACTCAAAGGGTACTTTTGCAAATCTCGGCCTAGCTATAAACTCCTTCTTTCTGTTCCATTGCTATAATTTACCAGTCAGTGTTCCCCTAGTTAAGTTGCCTGTATGTTTAATAAACCAAATGATGTTTTACAGCAATACAGGAAAGATATGTTATTTATCGTTTAAGAAACAAAGATTCATATTTATAGAAGTTAAATAATATCAGCTGTTCCTATCAACTTTTACCTCATTTTGGATTCCGCTATTTTATTAAAATCTAATCTACAACTTTACACAAATCATAGTGATAACCACCAAGCAATGTATTAAGATGCGTGAGCTGATGTGAAACATGTACCTCAGTAAGAATTAATCTTATTAATCAAGATAAAGAAAAATGTTTGTTGGAATGATATCCCCGTCTATGTTATATCATAAAATCGTTAAGCCTATAATTTGAATTATTTTTTTATTCTTCATTGTCTACAGGAGCAATGATCATGATAGATGAATTCACGGCACACGGGTTATTGAAGACAACCTCAGTTCTGATTCTCCTCTCACTGAAAATATCCTCGGTCTCTGGAAAGACACATGAGAGTCACATGTGGATGACGTCAATAAAAGCATAACAAAAAGGAAGCTGTAACAATCGGTGTCATGATTGTAAATAGTTGGAAGGTCGAAAGAACGTTAAACTATCGTGATAATTGCAGCTTTTGTTATCTGTCTCTAGAAATACTCTCTCTGTGATAAGCAGAACGTTCTAACATGGCTTACATAGGAATGTTAAAAAAACGTGATTACTTACCGTCATTGAGGATTCAGTATGATTAACCGACAGAGCTGCTGGAACATCAAATAATGTACAATGCATTATAGCTACTTTCGGTTACTGTAAATAGAATAACTACTTATGTACATTTATGTAATAATATGTCAATATTGTTAATTTGCTTGGCTTTACTTGAAGGCTACGGTTTATATTTTTAGTCTGAAGTATGAGCCAAGTGTATAGTCTTATGAGGTTCATGTAGTAATTGTCTTGTTATGACATTAAATATTGATCATTCAAATCTTACTACAAAACTCAGCGATATCATTTTTTAATGTTTGATCGTGTTTCTTAAAATTACGTAATCGAGAGGAATAGCCCGAGTGGGGAATGGTACATTCAATGTTAACAGGTTTTAGGGTGGTGATGGTAGCAGGAGTGAGTTGCAATGTCAAGTAAGGACAATTGAAGAGAGTGTCCTTGCTATGACTAGCTTATTTTTTTAAATATGACTACTTGCCCATTAACAGTATTCATGAGGGTTTGGAAGGGGAGGGTAAGGGTAAGGGAGGTGTGAACTAGTTGTGTTTTCAAGTTGTGTTTGTGTTTTCAAGTTAGAATGTTAAAGAAAGAAAAATGTTCTAAATTATGGCAGGAATTGGAATAGTTTTATCAAGAACACAATACCATTAAAGAGAGGCTTATAGGATGTATGAAGGTAGAGTTAAGAGGTAAATAAGTGATGTATGTCCAGTAAAGAAAGCATACAATACTGTAAATATGACAAGCTGACTTAATGAATATGACTACTTATCAATGTTACACATGTAGCGTTTGGGGTAAAGAAGGGGTACCGGTGGAATTGTAAGTTTAATATCAAACAAAGTAAATGGCTTTGATATGACAGACGTTAAGTATTCAATCGTGAAAACTATCAGTCGGAAGTTATATGTTATGTTATTTTACACAACATTTTTCCCACAATATTATTATTGTTATTAAGGAAAGTTTCATAATATCATATGATCTATTTGAGGGAAGAAATTAGTTATTGAAACTACTGACATCGAAATCACTGATGCTGGTTATTGGGTGACAATAACATAGTTTCGGTTATACAGAACATATTAAGGCTTGACGATCTTTTCCAAATTAAAATTCTGCAGATGAAATATCGGAAGTTTTAGAGCTGTTAAATATAATACATGTACACGTCTCTTGACACGTTACTTATATTGAAGATAGATTTGATTAAATACAATATAGTTACGTTACGTCTCAAGATTTCAATTCAGTTTACTAGAGTGAGAGGGAGACAGCTGTAGGGTACAATAAATGTCAATGAACAAACTGCAAGGACATTTCAGATTAAAGAAATGTAGTAGATAAATATCAGTAAACAAATAACGGATTTATTAAAGTGATGTCTATAACTAATTACTACACTAAACATATAATGGATGGATTTAAGTGATGTAGTAAACCAATGTATAAGTAAACATAATGTGTGGATTGAGGTGAGTTGTAAAGAAATACTGGATATGCAATCATTGGATTAAAGGGATGTATATATTAAAAAAATAAACAGTGGGGTAAGTATTAAAAATAAAAGAAGTTAATGTTAACACAACTAACATACAATCAGTGGATTAAAGTATCACTAAATATGCGTTCATTTGATTAGTATGATCTACGTAGTAAATAAATACAATCTAGTAATTAATAAACATAAAAGTAAATAGGTTTGTTCAAAGTAAATAACAATAACAGAATATGATGATTATCATGACATTGTTCTCTATGGTAGCAGTAACGTACATGTTAAGCTTATTTTAGATTGTAACGATACAATCTACTGTGACACATAGACAAAACCAACCATCCATAAAATTGGAGACAATAAACACAATTGAGCACGCGACGAAACAGGTAAAAACAAAGATAACAAATCTAAGCACGGATGATGCGGTTTAGTTAATATATAGAAAGAAACTCTAACGATCCAATCACTCGGTTAAAGTGAATTTAATTTAGTAAGCATGAATATGTAAATGTACAGGTAGTGATTTAACATAGTTAATTCTACTAAAGAAATAAACTGCAGAAATAAAAGGGCATATAGTCAGAACGATATTAGAAGCTTTTACCTCGGGGGGTGGGGGAGATAAATGACATTTTATATATGTATACTTAATACAAGTAAATCAAATCATAGGAAACTGACTTGTAAATGTTATACAAGGATCAAATAATCTTAAGTCTAGAACAGGATCAAACCAGTGATCGCTGAATTACAAGCCAGTGATCTAACAAATGAACTACCCAGCACTTAACTATATAGGTATTGCCACCAACTATAGTTGGGGTCCCATTCAGAAGCAAAACCTCCGTGTAATTACACTAACGCAATAAATACCATACTTTTAAAAACCGTCAATGTAGAAAACAGATGTTATTTATCATTTCAGAAACGAAGATTAATTATCATAGAGGTTAAATTAACAACAGTTTTGTTCCTTTCAATATTAATTCATCTTGGATCCCACAATTATTTGTATATAACTGTTAATGTAATATTATTGTAATGCTTAGGGTACTAATCGGCCTATAACGAATTCTTCAATAGATTAATATGCGTGAACTGATTTGAAATATCATCCTCTATAATTAAAAATCTTATCTCAGGTTTGTTGGAATGATATCCCCGCCATTTTTTTTTACCATATAGAATAGTTATTTATTTATTGTTTCCACAGAAGTATGAACCATTGTAGAAGATGAATACACAGCAGACGTTACAGGATACGAACCGAATATTAAGGAAATTTGAGGATTGATCAGAGTGTGAGGGGTTAGGTTTGATAGTAAACGTTCGAATATTAAGGAATATTAAGGAAACTTGAAGTCCCTTACTTTGTATAACTTTAGTAAGGAAACGTTCGGGAATTTTTAACGTTACAGGATACGAACCGAATATTAAGGAATCTTGAGGATGGATCAGTGTTTTAGGGGTTAGGTTTGATAGGTTTGATATAGTAAACGTTCGGGAATTGTTAACGTTACGGGATACGAACCGAGTATTAAGGAAACTTGAAGTCGTGGTTAAATTGATTACATATGTGATTACATATGTGGTTACATTGATAAAGTGGTTACAATGATTAAATATAGTAATTCAATATTACGGACGGGTTTTATCTATATATTTTTTTCAATTTAATAAGGAAACGTTCGGGAATTGGTAGTCAGTAGGATGGATCAGTGTTTTAGGGGTTAGGTTTGATAGGTTTCTATGAAGACCGATTCCCCTGTGTTTGTATAATAATATAACTTCCATTGTATGCGTAAACACCTAAAGTAGTGTAATCCTCCCATTATACCCGAAATACTCCGATCGATATCGAGCGGACCTCACTTTTTTATTTACCTATTACGAAGTAACCTAACCCAAAATAAATCAAATTGAACTAGTGGAATAGAAAAAGTAATATTATTCTGACTGAATATTAGTAAAAATAAGGTTGGGCGAAATGACCAACACGGTTGGGCGAAATGGCTATGATGGTTGGGCGAAATGACCATGCTGGTTGGGCGAA
The DNA here is from genome assembly GCF_037975245.1 of Apostichopus japonicus. NCBI lineage: Eukaryota > Metazoa > Echinodermata > Holothuroidea > Aspidochirotida > Stichopodidae > Apostichopus > Apostichopus japonicus. Next base: position 15,195,679 of record NC_092576.1, on the reverse strand, counting down.
ATGACCAGACTGGTTGGGCGAAATGACCAGGCTGGTTGGGCGAAATGGCAGTTGGGCGAAATGGTTGTTGGGCGAAGTGACTAGAAAGCCACTATTCTTATAAGCCTAATATGTTAACTGCAAGCTACAATCCATGCAGTTTTATGACTCTTGCTCACACATATATACATAGTGTCATGCATGGTGCATTCCATGTACGCCTTACGCCAATGTCACACCAAGGCCCTAGCTATTATACACCCCAGTAACGTCATGCCCAGGTTATCGGAAACATTAATTAGCCTAGCCTTACAAATTCCTACACCGGCAAGGCGTTAATTATTCAAATTTTCTCACATGGGGAGGTGGACCCCCTCCCCTTAGACCTCTCCCCAGGACGGCGATCACAAGATGATATATTTTGCCCCCTTTCAGGTCTTGCAAGTTGAATCTAAACTAAATCCTTTATTTTGGACGAATACTTTGTTTGTCTGTTTTAATCGGGAGTAGCTTTGGCCACCCACTGGCTATGCAAGTTGTGGATGGGCCGCCTGAACTAATCAAGCGGAAAAAAATCTGCTTGTTCTCTCATAAGGGATAATCCCCAAATACACTTAATAGAATCAAGCCTAAGGATCCTTAATTATTTCAAACAATCTCAACTTGTTTTATTTGCCTCAATTAAAAATATTAGACTCACTCCCAAAATAAAAAAAAATCTTGAACATAAATTTACTGCAAAAGCTGCAAACATAGCCTAGGCCCTAGCACGATATTGCTGATAAGGACCCTTAATTATTCAAAATATTCTCAAATGGGGAGGGGGATCATCCCTTCCTCTCACACCACTCTCTAGGAGGGCGATCACAAGATGATATATTTCACCCACTTTCATAGAATCATGGATCAACCCTTGCCTGCAGATAAAGTACATCTTAGAGCATCTGTATTTAAAACAAAAATATGAAAGGGCACATACCCCACCCCGTACGAGTTTATGCACGGCTTTGCTTCGTCATTCAGACCCCGCTACCCTCCCTTTCTTTCTCAAAATCCTGGATCCGTGCCTGTTGCCTACATACATACTGTAAGTTATTGCATGTATGCTAGCCAGTAACGTTTAGGCTTATGTTAGGCTAGCCTAGCCTTACATGGCACAACTGCTACACACACACTAATGTATTGGGATAACTATTTAGAAAGTTGTTAAATATCATTGATAAAATCAATTTTTGTCATGCACATTGCATATGTAATTATTTTGCAATGTACAAGTATTGATATACCATATTTATTCTGCAATTCGCCAAGCTAGTTAATTGGTTAACAACGTCGGACTACTAGTGAAGTGTTCCTGGCTGTGATACACTGGTGGTCATCAGCAATACAAGGACAATGTTGCCAGATGTAAATCTTTCTAGATACAAATTTGGTACAAACTTGGATTTCTTAAAAAGATCACTGCGATAAATTTGTGTAATGGAATGCAATAAATGTATACTCAGATGAAAGATAAAAAATAGGGCAAGATTTTAATAGCAAAGATGCTGAAATACAGTATTTGATAAAGAAATGCAACGAATTACAATATAAGGTATATTTTCCCTATACTAAATATGATATTTGCGACCTCCTGCTGGGGACTGTGTGTAATTTTGGAAGTTAGCCCCTAGAGGCAAGATGCCAGTTGTTACATAGTCTTCAAAAATGTGAGTGAGACAAAATCGCAGAAACACCCAATTGTTCGGCAAAAGTGTGCCGGAAATCCCTGGATATATAATGTGACATGAAAAGACTCAAGAGAGGGACATGAAGGGAGGGACATGGAGAGAGGGACATGAAGAGAGGGACACGGAGGGAGAGACGTGGAAGGATGGACGCGCAGAGAGGGATGTTGAGACTGGAGAGGAACGTTATCGACCTGGCCGTGTATAGAGGGACGTGTAGAGAGGGACGTCACGTCATTCTATGCTGATCTTACACTTCTTCACTAAAGGAACTTTGGTCAAGTGCTATCGGGAGCTATGGAATGGAACAGCTGCGTATATATTAGCTGAGATTTGACGATGCTGTCACTGTGGAACGACTACAAACAGAACTGCGATGCCTTGGAGGACAGTGGTAAACACTGAAACAATCAGTAGCAGATGCTTATACATTGCAGGATGACAGTGACGGTGAGTCTGAACAGGACAGAGAGAGCTTATCAAGTGAGTCATGTTAAGACTCTCCTCTCTACTGTTACGATGTGCTCCCCAGGTTGAACCTTTTCACCGTTGCTTACAAGAGCATTGGGCTTGCCTACAGGCTGTTGCTAACGCTACCTGTGTCACAAGTGGTATGTGAACGTTCTTTTCACTGCCTTGAAGAGAATAAAACATCGTTTGAGAAGTACAATGACACAAGAACATCTTGAGGCGTTCATGTTGATGTCTGTGGAAAAAAAAGGATCTTGGCCAAACTTGACACTAAAAATATCATTGATGGTGAGGATGCCAGAAGCACCGAACTCGGAGGTTTCATACTCTCGTAGACATGACATGTGCTCGTGTTATTAAACATATAGATTTAGTGGATTTTATTTAGGTTTTTTTTTTCATTTTTTTTTCTAGCATGTTGTCACAAAATGCTTGAAAAGCTAAATAAAATCCAGTCTAAAACATATATTTTTGTATATTTTTGTTAACGTTTTTAAACTGTCTCGGTTTAATCCAGTGTTGCTTCTGGAAAATTATTTTTGGTTCTTTTTTAAAGGATTATTGTTAACTACAAAATTGAGAAAAATAGCACTATTTTGCATCTAGGCATTCCTTAACTTCAAACAAATCTCAATGGGGAGGGGGACGCCCCCTCCCCCTGGACGGCGATCACTATGTTAGTAACATATCAATGAATAATGGGCCGGTCTAGGTGGAACATGCCCAGGCTGGTTTTAAGACCCAGTCCGCCCCTGGTGGAAGGGGTGGGGGAGGAAGGGGCGGGCGAGGAGGCAGAAGGATATAATACTTGACCTAACCATCGGTTCCTTTGCCTTTAATACAATTTCTGAAGCCACTCATTATGTTGTAACTTACCGTTCGTTAATTGGAAAAGATCGAAACGACATTTACGGTAACATTGAAATCAAGGCAATTTATATCATCTGATTTTATTATATATTTAGCGCTTAGACACACCCAAACTAATTGACTCGAGTGCAAATTAATATGTTTAACATACCAGGTGGTACGAATAAATAAAATAGAAATAACAACACACGGATTACAAACAACTGGTGAAATGTAAAACACATAATATATGTACCGTATGACTTAATACGTTTCTGTACAGAAAATATAGAAGCTGTACACAATACACTTTCTTTTACCCATTGTCTTCACTTACTTTTTAAAGAGGGATATTGATGACATGATTAATTTTATAAGGTCAAAATTTAAACAGATCACTTTCATGAGAGGTCACTTTATATGAATGACTTTTAACAAACACCCAATAATTCCTAGTTACTTTGAAAAGAGTTTCTAATCGTCATAATCATTTTCCCATCTGAAGAAGATCAATTAATTAAACGAAACAATAATTAAAAAAAAACCTTACAGTGTTATCCTTTCATCAAGAAAATTGTAATTTGATGATAATGAACATACGTCAACGGTTGTCCTCTAAAAGCATATAAGGACCCTAAAAAAACACGATTGTATACATCCAAACTGATTGACTCATATGCGTATTCATATGTTTAGCATGGCAGGTGACAAGAAGAAACAAAACATAAATAACAACACACGGAGTACAAACGACCTTTGTAATGTACAACACATTAAAATAACTAAATGTATGGTATAATTTAATACGTTTCTATAATAACTAAATATATGATATGACTATATACGTTTTCTATAATAACTAAATGTATGGTATGAGTTAATACGTTTCTATAAATAACTACATTTATAATATACCTTTATACGTGTTCTATCATAACTAAATGTATGGTATGACTTAATACGTTTTCTATAATAGCTAAATGTATGATGTGACTTAATACGTTTCTATAATAAGTAAATGTAGAAGATGTACACGATACACTTTCTTTTACCTATTGTCTTCCCTTACTTTTTAAAAAGAAAATTCCTGACGAAATTCGTTTTAAAAAGTAACAACTTAAAACAGATCACTTTCAAGTAAGGTCTCTTTATATTAATAATTTTCAATAAAAACCCATTTATATCTGGTTACTTTGAGAAGTGTTCTATCGTCAAAATCATTTCCCCTCTTGACGAAGATCTAACTAGTAAAAATAATATAAAGAAAATATAATCTTTACCACGTTATCCTTTTATGTATACAATTGTGATTTGATGAACTCGCACAGATGTACTGATAATGAACACACGTCAACGGTTGGCATTTGAAACCATAACATGGGCATGGAAAATACGCGGTGGTCATGTATGACAGTTTAAACATGCATCCTGCTATGTTACTGGAATTCATCACCGTAATATGATTGTATTGTCAGTTTTTTTGCGGGGAGGGGGTTAAAGTTTGGGGGGGGGGTCAAAGTTGATATCGTACATTCAGAAAACTTTAAAACCATTTCTGAAAATACGAAAACATTCATTGCCTTGGCACTCTGTCTGTACCTAACAAATCAACTGAAGCTTTAGCACTGTCGTTTATTAGTGCAGCTATTGTATTGAAAGAATGTGCATCGATTATATTTGGATTATCTTATCTACATTGAAAATGTTATCCAGACCATTTCCACGTGAAGTATGTAACAACGATAAAACAAAAGTAGGATGTACTGTCCACTCACCGTGACTTATATATATATATATATATATATATATATATATATAATAAATATATATATAATATGTCAATGAATGTAGTGGTTGTCAATTGGAAAACCAGAGAAATGAAACATTATATTGTTAGCATCCATTCAATTATTCACGTGAAAACATGATTAAATCCGACAATTGTGATCCATTATAGCTAATATTGCTGGAACCAACCCTCGGAGATCCATGAACACTTGGATCCCTGGTCTATAGAGCTACGCCTCTGTGGATATTAGAATGTGATCCAGAGCCAGGAGGTGAAATTGATATAGTTATAGATATTGTTCAATCAGTATTAACAATTTCACTACATTCGATATACTTAATCAAACTCTCTCTCTCTCTCTCTGCATTCGTCATAAACCAACCCCAAAATAACAAGAACATATAAGAACAGGTAATGCATCTACATTTATTCTAGTCTGTAAAACATTCATTCACCTTATTGGTCTGTTAAATTCTCAGCACGTTCCTTGACTACGACATCGATGACTTCCCGCAGATACATAGTAGGTCATGTTAACCGTCGTAGTTATAAATTGTACAATCTGGTTCTTTATAAAAACAAATATGTTTTGCTTTCATGTGATATTTATACCATAGCAACCAAGACAACCAAAAAGCTAGATGTTATCAACAATTCCGCATCACATTGGAAAACACATTGATGAAATATTAAATCTGTTATTTGTCTGTTTCCGTTTATGTTATGTCAGCGTTAATGATATACATCAGTAAATGGCTTCAAATGGTTATTACTTGACATTTTTTTAATAATTGTTAGTTCCTGTGATACAGCTCAAATGTACAACACTTTTGTTAAAGTGGCCATGACACGAACATTTCAACGTCTTGTCTTTTAGGATCCATCTAAGAATGTTCTGTAGGACACATACCAACCATTCTGCCAGTTAAAAACTTGATTTTTCCAATCGAAAATTGAGAATTAATTTACCCTCTTCGGGCTTGAAAAGTTCGTTCGCACGAAAATTGTCCGAATCTCATGACGTCATGTGACGTAATCTTAGATTCCTCCTCCGAACATATATCATACTTACACTACGACAAGTGTCATAAATACACAAATCAATCGATAACAAGTCGGCGCAAAACGAAATCTAAATTTGCCGTGAAATGTCAGATTTAGAACCCAATGCGGCAAGTGATAGAATCTTCCCCAGGCAGTGGAATTGGGCTAGCATTAGAGTGCCCTTTTTTCATATACGAAGCAGAGAGTGAAGGCGATGATCATATATACCAATATTGAACCGACCGTTGACGGTGGACCTGGGGTTTTACTCTTAGGCATATAACCGTATCAGTTCGAGCCTGTTAAACGAGACGAAATTGAAGCTCCACAACATATCGAAGGAGAAACCCGTTTGGAATTATTGCAAGGAACATACAACGTGATAAGAATTTATTAACGAGGCATTTATAAACAAAATCCAGTCCATTTTGTGCATGTGTATCTTGGAATTCGCGGAACTGCCTAAACCATATTGTGCGTTGTGTTACGGTGACTTACAACCATATAATCCTTACAACCCACATGTATAGTGCGTTGGCTATGTATTCATATAATACATGTACAGTTGCGTAGTACTAGTAGTAGTATTAGTAGTAGGGTTGGTTGAATACTGAAAGTTTGGCTCGGGATGTAAGCTGCATTATGCAGCCATGTTAGGTAGGCATATGTGTCATTTTATACTCATTATTACTAGGCTAGTACTTAGGCCTGGAGTTTTGCAAATCAATTGTCTGAAACAAAAGAATGTTTCATGAAACATGGAAGGTGTACATTCACAAAAAATGTAACCATAACTGTACATTGTATCCCTGCTTGTTATTGTGGACATCATGGGCCACATTAATACATTTTGAACTTTCATCATTTTTTTCAGGCAGTACAGATACATAGCCTACTGTCAAAAGGTTGAAAGGTGCTAGGGTTCCTAGCAAGACATGTCAGGGTTGTGCTACCATGCATCATGTGCAGTCCAAAGGATCAGAAGTGAATGTATAGCCAATGGTCATTAAAATGGATTCAAGTTGCCAGTAGAAAACTCAATTGTATAGGAAGCCTTGGTTGAGAAATCCTCCCAGAAACACTTTTTTTTTCAATTCTACGATTGTATTGGATTATCAATCCGTCAGGGTACCCTCAGTGTTGATATATTGAAATTCAAGACTTTTAAATACGGATGAAATGGTTATTTTTCAGACCCAGCATCAACAATGAAAGAAAAGGCATGTTTTGAAGCATTTGGACACATGTATTGGCGTGACCGTGGTGTCATATAAAATGTACATACGTGAACGGGCATTGACCTTTTTAGGAGCATTTACCTCCCAGACATGTTTGCTTTGTACCTTTAATCTGGAAGCAAAAATATCTATATCTCCAATGATATTTGACAGAAAGTCATTATAAAGACCAACGGAGGCAGCAGAACTCCTGAATGTTTAGACTTTGTTTCTTCAGCGGCAGATGGTTTGTTTACAATCTTTCTTCAGAAACTCAGCAGTACACCCTGTTAATGGTCTTCGATTGTTTTAATGCGTGTGATGCTGTGTTTCACGTTGCGCGTCAGTGTTGTACGTGTGGTCGTGCGTGTGTAACATTGTTGAATGTGAGTTGCGTCGTGCAGTGTTCCTTGGTTTAAATTAAGCTTCATTCTAGGTTTATTCTAATTAATTTGTCACAACAACGATTGATAGCGATGGACATGCATCTGTTTTGTGGGCTTAAAGCCAACAATTTCATGTAAGTTGTTTTTCTTTAAACCTCCTTTGTTGTCACAAATTACATCAGTGTAATTTAAAACTTATAATGTCTATTGAAAGTACAGTTTTACTTTTATGTCATATAATACAATGATTGTTGTTAATGTTAGTTTAGTCACAGGCTTGTTCAGATTGTCCAGAATGACTGTCTAGAACTGATATTGAATAAACTTTGTTCAATGATTTAAGATTTGAACTACGTTGAGTTAATTTTTGGCTCTGTGACTGTTTAAAATAAATCGCTGTGAGAGCTAAACACCCTTTGGAATATAATATTTTTAAATACCTATTTTGACCCATCTCCATCTCCATCACCCTACTCCCTCCCCAACAAAATTATGGTTTTTCTTGGAATACGAATAAGAAATAATTGCCATAACTAACTGACCCAGCATATTCCAGAAATAAATTGGGGCACTGAGATTTTTCACAAGAAGATGTAACCCATCCCTTCTGAAGCTAACCTCATAGCTTAGTACCACACAATGAGGAAATGAATGGGGTGTTAATTTAGATGATACAGCAAAATCTATTCGTCTATTGCGACTTCAGTGTCGTAACGCTAATACTAGTACTACAAGTACTAGTGCTCGGCCGTGCTGCCTCCAAAAAATCGCCACTTGCCCCACTGGAGGTTCCCTGTTCCTCGATCTGGTCTTCGGAGTTTTTAATGTGGATTACTTGACAGAAGAACGACTCTTTTATGTCGAACCGTTAAAGCCCATTTGTTTTATTTCATAAGAAAAGGAGGGGTCGTAGTATGCTTTCGTGAAGAGTTCGCTACATACGGAGCTGTATACTTGGCTAGGCCCAGTGAAATCGGCGCTGGTGTTCTGCACTAACTTGGTCATAATCGCCTTTTTTTGTCCTTCTGCCATCGATGAAGGCTAATTGCATGGGTTATGACATTTCTGCAGCCCCCCACATCACAACGGACCGGCATTTCTCTCGGATATTTTACAACATGTTGTAAAACAAACTTGAAATTTCTAACGATATAGCATAATACAGTGGTTGTTCTCTCGGTGTAAATGTGCGTTTATGTGGGCGTATGATCGTCGCGCATCCGGTACATGCCTGGGCTTGGCACTTGTGTTCCTAACATGAAGTCATCGTTGTCTTGTTTTGAAATCGCATTTTCAGAGGTCTGTTTTCGGATGCGATTATTAAAAGTTTAATTAGTCCTTGAAGTTTTGAAGGTGATGAGGATAGTTTTGAACATAGAGTTTCTCATAGATTCAGAGAAAGTTGCTCTCGATTAGTTGGATTTTTCATGTCATGGCTTTTTTAATAATTAAAGTCTCAAAACGTGTTTGCTGATGAATTTCGGAATCAAACTTCCGAGGCAGATTCAATGTTTCTTATTCTAAATGCACTCCGACAAGGTGGGTTTAATAGAGAAAAGCTGTCGTAATCGAAAGAAAGGCTTTTATTTTCTGTTGCCCTTATGGCCGAACAATTTACCGTAAAATCACGGCAACCGAAGCATGTTCATTACACAAATGTAACCTATATATACTCGTATCGTCCACTTGGTTTACCCAATTCCACGGATGAAACGTCTGAAACTACCTATTTATCCATTGCAATGGAAGGAAATGACACAATTTTGCAAGCTACATTGGCAAGACATTGGTAAGACCGAAAGAAAGATACTGTTCCATAGAAGGTAGCTATCAAAGGCTAGCTACGAAATTGAAAGGAGTCCTAGGTCTAACAGTCGTAAACAAAACAGAGAGATTTTTGATTGGCGCATGATCTGTTGGTAGGGGCTTGCAAATTTTGATTGAAGTTTGTAGAATCTACGGAATTTATTCAGCTGAATAGGTTTAACGACAGATAAATCAATAATAATAATTAATATTGATATGCAAAATGCATAGAACGGTGTCATTTTCACTGAGCTTATAGTGCAGTTAGCTGGAAAGGTCAAAGTTTAAATTTGGCAAACACGTACTGAGACTATACCACTAGATTATTACAATATACAAGGTTCTGCTTGTTTGTACGTTATATTCTCAACATGTGCTTGAACACTCGTCTGAAGTTCGAAATTACGAATATGTTATAGTTGGAATAATGTAGTTAGTCATTATGCGACATTGCGTGTGTGTTGAAGTTAACAAAGCTACTATACCAAAGATTGAAGTTTTAGAGATCGACGGACGTCAAGATGGCGTGATTACGTGTCATTGGTTTGATGTCTAATATCGTTACGCTATAAGCACAAATTCATAACTAAAATTTGTTTTTTCCTACTATTGTGGTAAACTGAACGGTTACAAAATTAGATTATTGATCATCAATTGTTCTGTGCTTCAAGTTACTGACGCTGAATCTGCAATGACACGCCAGATTTCATTCTCTATTAACTAAAGAGATGGGAATGTTGTGCTGTAATGTACACCCACGTGGAATGTTTGGGATGGTAGCCTTAACAGTTAAGAGTAACCCACTAACTTGATTATTTTATTAATCGTACATTGAATTTTCACTATAAGGTTTGTGAGCTTGTGCAGACTTGTGCTTGTGCAGTACAATTCTGGGAAATTATATTTGGGTCTTTTTCAAAGGACTTTTGTAACCTACAAAATTGAGAAAAATCGCACCATTTTGCATCTAGGCATTCGCTAACTTAAAAAAGATCACACCCCCTTAGACCCCCTCAAGGACGGCAATCACTATGCAAGTAACATATCAATGAATAATGGGCCGGTCTAGGTGAAAATGCCCGGACCGGTTTTTAAACCCAGTCCGCCCCTGGTTGTCAATATATAAAATATAACAAATAGAACTTTGAGTTATCATCTTTGTTGCTGATCGAAACATTTCTTACAAAGTAGTAATTTTAATGTAAAAATATTCGTCGTTATGTCATATATGGAGGTATAGAGGGAAAGGAAAACCGTAGTGACAGTACAGTGTCCCTCTGTACAAAATGTCCGCTGGGAGGCTTTGTATCAGCACATTTAGTCCGGTCGGACATTATCTGCTGAAAATTGTGACCCCACCTCACAGCAAATATAGTTCGGCCGGACGAAATGTCCTGTACAAATGTCCGCAAATACTTCATAGTTTATTTTGCCCCGCACATAATTTTGGAATTCGACATTCAAAAGGCAACTGAGTTCATTATATGGTGACATCCCTATGTTCCGACGTATCTATGTTCCGACAAAAAGAAAACATTCGGAGCAGTTTTTTTTATCCAAAAATTTGTTTGTACCAAGAAAAGTAGTTTTGTGAACCCAATATTTTTGTGACCAAATTTGTCTTGGACCAACAGTTTTTGGGACCAAATTTTTTGGGACCAAAATTTGGTTCACGAAAAAATATGTGACCCAAAGTTTGTTATGACCCAAACAGTGCTTGTGAAGTTTTATGGTGTTCACATTATTTGGGACCATTATCGTTTCTAGCCAAATCAATTTTCGAATAAAATATGTTTAAGTCTCACATCACCGTCCTCAACAAAGACTTGGGACCCCTTAACAACTATCAGTTCTACAAGCATATGTCATCCGTTCTTTGCTCCTTAATCCGCTTCCTGTATAGTCATGGTTTATTTGGTACTAATTCCATCAATGCAACTTACATTTATCTATAGTGGGGCGGTTTAGCCCAAATATTCAAAAGGATTGTGCATTTTGTGATAAAAGCACCAAATTTGGCACACATGTATATTAACATGTTGCGAACATATTCAGATATTGGGCCACTCGGAATTCTCTCGTTATGTCCGCCATATTGGATTTCAAAATGGCCGCCATTTGAAATCTACATTTGCGATTATCTCTGGGTCAAATGCTGCTATTGACTTCATTTTGGTGTCTAAATGTATGTTTTTTTTTTGGGGGGGGGGCAAGGAATCCAATGATACCAATTTCACAATCCGATGCACAATCCGTGCACTATTCATAAGTAGGCTGAGGGGGCTGCAGCCTGGTAAGAGGCTGCAGCCCCCTCAGCCTACTTGGTATCTGAGGCTAGGTATATATCGGTACTGAAGATACGTGTACATAAATAGTGTCATGTTAACAAGTTCAGCACTGCCACAAGTACATGTATGTTGTGGACTCATCGTCATGTGCAGTCCCCTTCACACACACACAGAGGGCTGTGCACTGAAGGGCAGCCTTCTTGCATTTGCAGCGCCTCACACACCCTTTCTGGCACTTGCAAGAAACCAGCTCAATGCAGCTGTGAGCTGCCTCAGGTAGCCTGGTCCAGTATGGTGTGTAGTGTCCTCCAGTCATTGACCAACCCCAGTTGGTTGGTGGAGGGAGCTCTGGTGCTGGCAGCAGTATCTGACCCCACACATGTCCACCTTGATACACTGCCCTCTTGACATGTTCCTCTAAAAGCTGCCTTCGTTGGAGGGATCAGCTGCACATCGTTCTTCCTTGCGAAGAGTTTCCTCCTGGCCGTGTCAATGTCTGTGCATTTGCTGGTTCGATCATACAACAGGATCACGAACCTCTCGATGATGCACATTGCATCGTTTGGTATATCACGTGGTGCAAAGGACAGCAGCAGCAGCCCCTCAGTGAGTTCTGGCAGTACCGTCCAGACTGCCCACGCAGTCTTCTTGCCATGTCTGGCAAAACTGGACACAGTGTCGCATCCAGTTAGAGCGTGGAACATTGGCAGTGCACGAGCCTTCTCTCGTCCCAGTCCAGCTGCTATTTCGTGTGCTGCTAGGTATCAGAATCTTTGGCCTGTTCCAAATGCCAGCCATAGTTCGTCTTCTGGTTGCAACTCATGTACCACGGACACTGCCAGAACCACAACATCGGTGTCTACAGTCCGGATGACTATTGAATGGTGTCCATGCTTGGCTGCATGAGATGCATGCAGCAACATCCGACTGTCAGCCTCTTCATGGTTACATGGGGCGAGTGAGGTCAGATCTGGTAGTAGTGGTTTACTGAGCACTGCCTCTCTATCAGTAATGACGAGTTGCTTGTCCTCCTGGTCAAACCATTCCATGAGAGCTACTGAGAGGAACCTGAACAACTCGGTCTTGTTGCTTTCCACTCGTAGGAAGTTCTGCCAGTTTCCTGGTATGGCTGCGTTGGCCACCACACGTCTCCGCACGCTTTGTCCCCGCTTTGCACATGTACTACCTTTCAGTGAATCAGCAAGGTAAGTATCCCAGACCAGATCCAAACGTAACACTGTTTGCAGCTTCGTAGATATATATGGGATGAAGATCTGATGTGCATACTCTTCAAAGGTCTTTAATGCAGCCGGCTTCAGCATCTGGACGATGGCTGCTCCATCAAGCACTATACAGGTAGTGACAGGAGTCTCTGTCTTGGCGTTGGAGACTTCTTCCAAGCATGTGATGAGATCATTCTGGGTAACAGTGAAGAGGTTTCCACCAGCAGACAGTGCAGGAGGACATGCCTGGTTCTCGTGACGAAAGAACTCCTCAAGGTTTCCATCCCTCGTCTGGCAGCTAATGTACAGGCGTGCGAAGAGTTCACGGTCATTCTTGACGGAGGCGAACTGTTGCTGACCGTTGCTCTGGTTTCTTGGAGTGGAAGTGCTGAACACCTTCAGCTTGTTACGACGAATGGGGTCGTCCAATGCCTTTGTTCTGTCCAACAGACACTCTGGTGAAAGCCTCGAACTGCTCTTGGCCAATCCTCTTGGCATTCATCACGGTCTCCACGGCTGCAGGACCTGCGATGTTCTTTGTGTCCAGTGTGACTAGATCCTGACTGTTCTCCTCTAATGGGTTGCCCATCTCCTCTATGACACCGACGAGAGAGCGAACATCTTTCACAAATGATGCCTGTACACTTGGCGTCTGATCATGATGACGTGTGTCTGTTGTTTGCCGTCTCCAGTATTGGTTCCCGTCATGGAATTCTTCGATCACCCTAGCAACTTCTGGTCCCGCAACCATCCAGCGACGAAGGGCACTAGGGTTGTCAGTGAGCCCAACTGCGCCACCGTCTCCTTTGATGCAGGCGTTATTCTGCTCATGTGCCTGGTCAATCGGGATTGAAGAGAACACCCTCTGTGTTTTCTGAACTGTGAAATGGCCTTCACTGAATTTCTTGGCTACGTCCGGGTGTTTGGTAGTGAGTTCGGCCATGTCCTTCAGGTGCACTGGTATCCATCTAGCATAGTGGGTATGATCTAGTGCGTGGAACCAGGTAACCAGCTCTGTCAGAGCATCGAGGTACATCATCAACGATCCCTGCCTGAGAGAACGCACATACACTAGAACCAACAGTTCTAGTTCCAGAACAGTTGCCCAATAGCGAAACTGGGGGATGTTGTCTCGTCTCTGGCGACACCAGTCTTCAAACGCAGGAAGGTCCTCTGCATCCCTGGTTTCTCCCAGACAGTAGTGGTTGTAGGCATGGTGTTGCAGGATGTACAGTGCTGCTGCAGTCACTTGATGTGCTCTTCTTGTGCGCAAGACATGAGATGCTCGCAGGAATGAGTCTGCTGTCCCTGCTGTCGCAATCTCGGCTTGCACAAGTGTTTGCACCCAACCACTCCCTTGCAGCCAGTCCCCCTGTGATTTCAGTGCCGCCATCTCTATGTGGAGACCACCAAATATCACAACTATGTGGTCTTCACCATAACTCTCTTGCCACTTCCACTGTATCTGCTTGGCCAAAGCAAACAGTGGCTGATCCAAGGTGACCACTGGTGTCTGTCCAGGATTCAGGTGTTCTACAGCTTTCTTCACAACGTCCATTGAATGCCGGATCATGGCCACAGTGTGAGCACTCCAGGAAGAGTGGAAGCAGCAACGTGGGGCAGATGACTCTAGCATCTGGTGGCTGTCGGCTGGCATGAAATGCAGCCCAAGATATGTTTTCATTGTCCACTGTACCAGTGTTGTCTTCCAGGACTTGTTTTGCATTGCCTAGCCATTGGTATTCTTCATCAGTCTGCTGTTTGAAGTCTCCTCTGGCCAACGACACAACTCCAGCAGCTGGGACAGGCGACTTCTTGATGCTGCTAGTGACAGGGGGTACATCAGTTTAATAGTGCGGCAAAGGGGCGACAGTCTTGGACCGTGCATCTCCAGCAACGACGATGCTCGAATTTATTCCTTCAGCAGTGTAAGAAGGATGTTGTATGAGGGAGAGAGCGGTACCATGGAAGGAGTCTTTTGGTGTTGTTGCACTAGGGTTGTGATCTATGTTGTCTACAGCGGGAGTTGTGAACACTTCGCCACGCATTTTCGGAAGGCAGACCACTTGTTCTCTGTGAAACTGTTGGCAGACATTGTTGCCCATCTGTGCTGAGAGCTGGAGCACTCTATCATAAGAGATGCTCAGGCCAAGGTGTGACAGTCTGTCGACCAATTCCTTCTTGCGTGTATGAGCATGCAACATCATCCCGATGTATGTTGAAAGTGGGGTCTCCTGTGCAACACTGTGCCTTATTTTTTTGAACGCGTAGCCGGTGTTCGGCATTTTTTAGCATTTTTTTAATGTAAACAAAAATTGGGGGAAAATTTTGACAAATTTTTCCTGCACTAACCCCCCCCCCCTAAAAAAAAACATCAAATGAAAGCTTATTCTGTCTTCTTTCAAACAAGCTATTGTCCAGGTCTGGGGAGTGTTCGGTGTAGGATTTGGGATTTTTTGAAAATCACCGGAAACCGGAACGCAAATCTTGCGCGCTTAACAGGTAAAGGGAGATCGAGAAGCGGCCATGTAATGTAAAGCAGCCATTTTGAAATCCAATATGGCGGCCCATTGGTAAAAATACACAATGCAGATTGTTACCATTGGATTCCTTGCCCCCAAAAAGATACAGTTAGACACCAAAATGAAGTAAATAGCAGCATTAGACCCAGAGATAATCGCAAATGTAGATTTCAAATGGCGGCCATTTTGAAATCCAATATGGCGGACATAAAGAGAGAATTCCCAGTGGCCCAATATCTAAAAATGTTAGTAATATGTTGATGTTCATGTGTGCAAAATTTGGTGCTTGTATCACAAAATGCACAATAGGTTTGCTATGCTGCTACACTACTAGCATCATACTTTCATTGCGTTACACTTTGTACTTTTCTTTCGACTGCCAAGTATTGCTGACGAAGGTCCCAGGGGGACCGAAAATTCCAATATATTTTCTAAAACTTTACTCCTTATTTGTCAATTATGAGTCATATCTTATTTCTCTGGTTTTCTCTAATAATATATATATATATATATATTATTATTATTATTGGAGAAAACCAGAGAAATAAGATATATATATATATATACATTAGTGATGTAGGAAAACGGAAACGTCAAAAATGGAATTGTCGGTGTATGGGGTAGGGTAAGACGCACGCCCCTTCCGAAATCCTCGATCCGTCACTGGCTACCCTGTGTATATAATAAGCAACAGCGCTGTATTAATGTCACTGTTCCTCGTTCTCTTCCCGGTGTCTTGGCGTTTTTCTTCTACTTCCTCTGTTTCTCCTTTTCTCTCTTTCTTCTTTTTCTTTTCCCTTCCTGCCTCTCCTTCCCTAAAAAAAAAAGAGTGTCCATTTTGCATATAGCACACATTGAAGGAGTTACGTTTAGTTACATAAAAATACTCCTTGGAATAATACAGCAAATTGTTCACGTTTAGAAGAAGAAACAATATTTGAAACAAATCCCAGCCCCTGCGCACCAGTGATGCGATGACGGGTGATAAACAGCATCAGCACATGCTTTCAGCCACAGTAATTCTGGCTCCTTTGGAAATAGTTTCATCTTCGCTACCTTGCATCATCGATTACTGCAACCAGAAGCATCGCTGACAATTTCTTTCAAAGACTCACTAAAGTCTACAGGACCTAACTCTTCATGGACACAATCAAACCACTTTTTCTGGATAATTCTCTGTTGAGCCATCATTGTTGATATCTTCATTAAAATATGGTCATATTAAAAATGTTAAACAATAAGAAACCTGTCTACAGAATATAATAATTAAAAACTACACGCTCTTCTAATACTGCTAACGAGCTAACGAAGTGAAAGAATTAAGGGTCCCGTTATTCTCCGCTCACGGTGCTTTCCTTTACAACGTTTTTGTCAGCGGAAAATAATGGGTTTTTTGAGGAGCAGATTGGCTTACCGAACTTATTATAGGCGCAATGAAATGATTTAGGACGATGAAGGAGGATACAATTTGGCTGGAATTATGCTTCGAGACTGTAGATTCTTACGATAGCTTAGGTTTGGAAGAGGATTGATGATTAAGTACAATTGGCGCGGTGATAATGAATTTAGTTAACCAGCGCTATCTTATTTGGTTGTTGTTATCGATCTTTGTGAAAGAGGTAAAATCGAACTGCCGTATGAAATGTTTTGGTCTTGCTAAGTTTCATACCTTATGGAGTATCTCTTTTGGAAAGACCCAGATGGTTTAACCAAGTGATGTACTGTATTCTCATTAACATGTTGTATTCTTTTGATAAAATCATGTCCAGTGCGAGAATATATATATGCCTATGTGTATATAGTAATTATCCCTAATTCTTAATTGGAATCAAATATTATACATATATAGATAATGTCGGCGCCTACGGCCTATACGTTGGTGGGTATCGTGTATGGTGTTATTATCATATAATTCATATCTTCATTCAGTATAGTTTGTGAACTGTATCGCCAACGTTAGTAACAATGGAAGTAACCCCGCGAAGTGTGAAGCGAAAAATGGAAGGGGTGGGCAGTTTTCGAAAACAATTGGTACATTCCGCAGTAAAGTGCACCTGAAACTCTAGGTTTCAAATTAGAAACAGATTGGACACAAATGCTCCTGAAACACACTTTATTTTGGTCACCACATCTTTACATTGGGCTTGGATAGAGTAAAATTGTACTTGTTGTTAGGCAGGCGCATTGTATTGGGGCGGGGGATACTATAGTTATGGTTCTTAGCCTTGGGTCCTGTAATTGGTAGGTTAAAATGGCTTTCAGGAGACTTTCATCCGCACGATTGTATATATCACCAAAATAAGGGGGAGAGAAGTTTTGTAGCAGTCTAAAGGTATATTCACCAATAAAAGAAGTATAATACACCTAATGAATAACTGGTAGCTGAAATAAAAGACACTTCTCTGCCCTTGTGTATTTTCTATTTAAAATCAAAAGAACCTGTCTCCTAATAACATTCAAATGCAACAACAACACTTAAATAGGTACCCATAGATTGTCATAGCCGTATTATAGCCCTCAGACTCGCCATTCCTCCCCTTTGTCTGTGAAGTGGTCCCTTATGAAGAAATCAGTTACAACCTTGGTGTGCACACTATGAAGGACATGCTGTATAGCTGGACAGCGATGATATCAATTATTGGAAATAGTTTTTTGTTTCCTCGTTGAAAGCAATGGAACCTATGAAGTCAGGTCGGCATATCTGTGTGTGACACTTTAGTTTGCATGCATTATAACTGAACAATGGAATGATTGATCAATAACATACTTGGTGGGTACTAGGGAAATAGTTAATCATGGTTGAGCGCACTTGGGAACTACCCCCAAGGCCCTGCCCATGCCCTCTTTTCTCCCCGTAGGGACAGGCGAGGAGTTAGTTCCTGCTACCTGAAAGTCTATTGGTGTTCTGTATACAAAATGCCCAGCATTCTAGCACATGCCCGTTTCAACCTATTTGTATGTTCTGATATCCTTGACCCTCCAGTGCCTTCAATGTTCCCTCGGAAACGAGCAGAACTTTATGGTTAACGGAGCTTGCTGCCTGAAGCATGGCCATCACCAAGGAATCAAACGGACTTTAGCCCCTACCTCCATGTTGAGAGCATGATAAAACCCTGCACAGGAACAAGTCAAAAAGCTTTCAATATTATGAAGCAAATGTCTCCAATCACTTTTATTTCTTATTGTAATGCAATTTTTAATACGACTATTGACTCTTGTAAAAAACTTGAATAGTTCATTCGTTGAAGGATATTAAGTATGAAATCCTATCATTTAATTATCTTCTACATCATTGGTTGTCATAATGGATCTCCGATACATGCATCAAGTGCATCAGGTGCGCACAGTTCATTGCCCATCCTGGCCTCCTGAATATAAGTGCACCCTGGATGTAGTTAGCCTAGGCCCATATACCGGTTACGGCGTCCTTTCGGATGCGATATGACTAAAGCCTAATGACAACAATTATCACCTCCTCATTTTACTTGAAACTGTATCCCTAAGGGTAAATGAACTTGACAGAATAACATTGGATGGCGGTTATGATGTCCTGGGCTTATGTCACTAACAATTAAATACTACGCAAATAGGCTTAGTCTAACTTATGGCTATGGTCGTAGCCTTGCTCTTGGTCTAACTTAGGTTAGTCTAGGTCATAACTTAAGTCTAGAATATTTCAGTATATTACCATAACTAGAATTAATATAATAATATTCAAACTCAACCTCCTTTTGCAAAATATTCCCAACACTGTAAATGGCAAAAGGGGCCTAAGAAGTACAGGCCTAGCCAGTAATCTGAGTTTTGAGGTAGGCAAAGCCTAATCAACCTAGCCAGGCCTAATTCACTAACCATGTTCGGACACAGCTTTGTAGGCAAAAGGACACACTCAAGCCACTAATCGTGCTAACATTTCTTCCTTTGATGACTGTGACTGAATATAGAAATCCATCAAACATTTTGCACTCTCACTTCATAAGGTGGGGATCTTTTATTCTGCATAAACTACTACCCACTTTGCAAAATTGACATGAAATTGAGAGCTGCATGAACAGATTACACAAAAGTAAGGATGTGTGGGAAAGAGGGGGGGGGGGGGGGCATTTCAAGGCATTTTCCAGGGACAATTATGACGTTATCTGAGTGGAGCACTCATGATTCTGAATATGACATGTAATTCTATACGAAATACGTCAAAATATTGACACTTGTCTGTCTATTGTGCGCGAAAAGCTTGTATTCTCAAAGTGCGTATTTGCATGCCCTACTATAACGTACAAATTGCACATATTTTGCTAGTTTCAACCGTTTGTCTTGCGCACATGGAAAGCATATTCTATGTTCGGCTTGAACGCTTCCATTAAATTGCTTGCGCATATACGTTCCAATTCTACACAGAGTGCAGAAAATGTTCGCAAACATTTCCGAATAAAATTTGCAGGAGTGAAGAAACACAAGTGACAGCAGTCAGTTTCGTGGTTTTATTAAGCTAGAAGTCATGTTATGAAGTCATATATCATCATTTTTTTTGTAGTCGTTGATACTTGAAAGTTTTACCAAAATTAAATAAAATAAATTAAGTCACTCAAATATTAATTAATTAATAAAAAAAATCCAACAGGAAGGGGATTTAACTGACCTAATTAGCAATTTTTGCATATATTAAATGGCTGATTTAAAAATTTGGTTCTCATATCATTACTTCAGGATAAGTAACTTAGCAATCAAGAGAAAAGTCGGGGATCTCTCTCCTTATTAACTAGTGATACAGGGTTAAATAATTCCGTCATGTCGCATTCTCTAATTTCTCGTTAAAATCACCCCATAAGTAGCACATTTTGCATGCTTTGGTAGAAAAATTATTACATTAAATTCAGTTATTACACTATAGTATCACATAATCAGTTCACCAATTCGAAAGGCTTCATAACATGGAGCTTAGGTTGACCACTGAGAGGCATTGTGTTGGATTTACGTCCACTTGATTTCTGCCTGGAAAGAACAAATGGAAATCATTATCAGCATGTATCATACACATGCACGTGAGTGATTGCTACAGCTGACTTGATATTGCATGAAATGAGAGAACTAAAACGTAGACCTTGACACCTCAGTTGGTAGCTTATCGAAGAATTTGCAGTCCTTAATTCACTGCGTCAAAAAAGGCCTTTCCTCTTTGAAAAAAAAACCCAGCATGTTTTACTAGTGTATCTACTATATGAAGAAGTGTAATTATACCTGTGTGCAGGGGGGTAGGAGCCGGGTGCACTGGGGCACGTGCCCCCACTTTTCATAAAATTTTACTATTTTACAAAATAGCAAATGTGCCCTACTGGCAAATAAAATGTGCCCCTTTGATTAAGAACTGTCTTTTGGATATAGCCTTGTTAATTTTAATTATTTATTTTAATTATTTATTTATAGTCTGTACATGCTAAGGATTTAACCGAGGTTGCTAAAGACTTTTGTTCAAGGAATGAAAACAGGAGGAATTTTTTGGGAAAGTTCTAAATAATGGATCGACAGAAGTATATATGTAGGTTGATAGAGTCACGTGCACCATAATAGTATTGATAGCATACTAAAACATCATATATATTTAAGTGATATGGCCGGTGTGTATCGGTTTATAGCATATCGAGTGGTAGTTGTGGAATGAGAAAGTGCCCCTCCGAGGTTGTGCCCCCACTTTTTGGAAGCTTCCTACCCCTCTGCCTGTGTGTATATTTAGTTGGCTCAATTAATTCTTCGACTATGTATAAAACCAATTTTTGGAGTACTTGTGGCATGTATTTGTCTATATTACAGAGTCACATTGTAATAGTGAGGAAGACAATGTAAGTCAGATATTCAGCGTCACAGGGTGGTAGACCATGAAAGTCAGATACCACTAGAGTCACATTGTGGTAGTGATGGAGACAATGTAAGTCAGATACCCCAGAGTCTCTTTGCAGTAGTGAGGAAGACGAAGAAAGTCAGATACAATCAGAGTCATATTGTGGTAGTGCGGAAGAACATTGAAGTCAGATACCCATGAGACTCATTGTCGTACAATGGAAGTCAGATACCCTCAGACTCACATTGCGGTGGTGAGGAAGACAATGGAATCAGATACTCTGTGGTTGTCTTGGTGTATATCTTTGTGATCCACTGAGAGAAATATGTATCTAACCCAATTTTTTTTTTACTACAATTAGAAATCAAGAAAACATATTTTAGATATAACATGCACAATTTGAGGAGATATTCTGCCCAAAGTAAGTAAAAAAGGTCAAAATGTACTCAATCAATTCTGATAATTAAGCTTTTTGTGAACAAAACTTGGTACGATGGTACGTAGCATGATGAAACAAATCTTGTTTTCTTCCTGAAGATTGCTTTTTCAAAACTTAAATTGTATGTTTAAAACATTTCTCATAACCTAATTCTGGCTCTGTGACCAATTCAAAATAAAGAAAACATGAACGAACTCTAGACAAATCGAGCCCACGCCTGCTACATGCTATAGTACAGTTATATAAACTAAAGTCATGTATCGTAATTCCAATCTGAGAACCATCAATATTTATTTCCAGAAATATATTCCAGACTCTTTTGTGCTTTCAGCAATCAAAATAACACATTTTTGAACTAACATGCACAACTTGAGAAATTGTGAAGTTAATTTCATTAAAGAAACGGTCCCAGATTGAAGTACCTCGCATACGTTTTTCCTTTCAAATAACGTCACGGTAATGCCTATTCGGTTAAAACTATACAAATCTGATAAGCACAACTATTGATTTCAATAATATTGTTTCAAATTTGTTTCTACTTTCAGGAATCAGTTGAATCACATTTTCGAATTATGCTCAATTTGAGAAACTGATCTTATACAAATCCATACAGTTTGAAAAAAATATCAATGCCTTTGGATACTTTAAATTCGTCTGTTAGAATCACACAGCAAGGCTAAACACATTGTGATATATTCTAATTTGAAATGCACCTCAATTTATTTCCAGAAACAATTCCAGTTTAAGTGCCAGATTTTAGATAAAATCCTCATCAAAATCATACAAATTGAGAAAAATCTATGTCTTCGAGCACAGTTCTCGTTTATATATTGCGTTATTTAAAAAACTCCTCTATCGTTCGTGCATTAATAATAAGGCCTCGCCTTGAGCTCATTTTTAAGTTACAGAATGAATGGAAATGTGACTGTTAATGTTCATATATCTGAAACCCCAAGATTAAATACATATTTTGATAGACATCCCTCTTTAACCTCTCCCCCGGTATTGCGAGTAACCTCTTGTCCAGAAATCATGATTCACCATCACACTACCCCCCCCCCCCTCCCTATTGATGAAACGCCCATGCCTCATATCCATGCTTCTCCTCACTCCCATTCCCCGATCATCAAATCCACCTACACTACTTCCGTAACACCAGTGTCCAAAAACTATGCCTTTCCCCTCCTTCACAAATTACTGGCTACGCGCCTGCATGATTAGCACTGCGCCCATGCCTCCCATCTATGCACCCCCCCCCCCAGACCATCAAATCCACCTACAACACTCCCACGACTCCACTGGTAGAATTTCATTACAGCTACCTATAAGTGTGACTTTGTGATTTTGCTATTCCATTTATGTGTACGTATGCATATTGGCATACTACCTATATCTCCCATACATAATAACACTATATTGTGCCTGTGCTAACATATGCCTCTTAAAAGTAACATTTGAGCATAGGTTAACCGAAATGGTATTGCATTACATATGCATTACTTGGCCACAAAAAGGCCCTAAGAGGTGTACACTCTATATATGTATTGTTTTATGGTTGGTGTTTACCATGCCCCTACCGTGGGATTTAGTCACATGACCAAAATGTAAACAATTACCCCAATCTGTAGGATTTTTACCTATATATGGATCCAGGGGTATATATATATATATATGAAAACGTAATGAGAATGAAAATCCAGAACAGTGAAAAAACGTCCAGCCTCCACCGGGATTCGAACCCGGACCTCCCGCTTTGTACGCGGACACCCTAACAAACTAGGCCATGGACGCTGATTGTATATATATATATATATATATATATATATATATATATATATATATATATATATATATATATATATATATATATATATATATATATATATATATATAATTGAAATTAGGTTTTATTTTTATTTTTATTTTTTTATATTTTTGCTCCTCATTTATGTCATTCTTTTGGTATTCCTTTCTTTTGCTTAGTTTACAATGCTTGCTTTGTTTGCTCTGTTTTTTTTCTTTACATGTGAGATTTATCATTTGTTTTAATTATATTCACATGACATCCAACACACATAACATATGCACATTACAAATACACTCAGTTATAGTGCTATATTTTTATATTTGTATCGCTACTCGGTTTTTCATTCTATAGGTCTGTTACAATACACTGAAAAAATAAACTAGTCAATATTGCCACGGACTAACGTTAAAATAGTCTGTAACGTTAGTCAATGCACACGGACTTGCAAAAATCTTCGTTTCATCGCTGCTTCTTAGTCAGTTTACACTGACTAAGGAAAATATAATCGCAGCTTAGTCGGTGGCGACGGACTAAGGTATATTAACCCATGGACTAAGAACGATACGGACACCCGATTTACGCCATAAGCGTAGCTTAGTCGGTGTCGACGGACTAATGTATTTTAACCCAATTCGATTCACTTCAATTTGGAAACCGAGAGGCAACGGCAGCTTGCTGGACTTGGCATAGTTTCATACGATCACTCTAAGCAACTTTCAACCGTAAATCACCCAAGAAGGTCTTTAGAAGAATGGAGGTATTAACTGCCATCATCGGCCTACCTGTTATTCCTTTAACTTGAAGGTAAAATTAAAGTTAATTGTTAGGCCACTGGCACTAGTACTGTATTATGGTTAGTGTAACGCTACCGTTGTCACGCTGGCCTTTCGCAATACACAAGTGCAATGACAGTGAGTAGCCTATAGGCTTCTACTGGGTACTGCAGTGCATTCTCAACACTAAAGTGTGCATTCTAAACACAAATTAACAATGTGTTATGTGTGTATTGGGCTAGATTGAACAGTGGCACATAATCTTCTAATTTATTCCCAAACAAATGCTGGAACTATAAGTCTCAATAGTTTATTTGAAGTCTACACTCATTTGGTAAAGATTTCCTGTAATTTCCCATGTGAATCTAAATGGGTAGGCTTTGTGATATTGAATAAGCAAGGCTAGACCTTCAAACGTACAGTCACAGTAGGCTGAACAAATTATGTTGGCTAGTCAACGGTAATATATGTTGCGAGCAGTCAGGATGCACGCTTCAGTTCTATTTAACCTTTTCATTTATCATTTTTTAGTATTTAATTTCCGGTCACGCCTAGGAAACAATTGCGACATTCCTTCACGGTCGACTTGTTTACTGTAAGAAGTATTAACCGTTTTTTCTCAGGAAAGCTTGATAGTCTGAAGTTATAATAACATGTGCTTTTAGTACACTGCCAAAAGAGTAAGTTGTTGTATTTGTATTGATATTTTATGTAGAAGTAACGGAAAATTTAGTATGTTTAGTTTGGTCTAATTGCACGTTTTTTTTCTGTCCAATGTAGTGCAGGGTTCACTTGCGCGAATTCAAATTATTCTGTTTATGTATATGTATATGCATCGATTCGTAGATTATGTTTTTTTGACATTTATTTGTAATTCAAGCATATCTGTTTAGTAGCCAAGTTTAAAGGTTAAGATTAATTAGTTTTCTCTTTTTGATCCTAGATTGAATGAAACTCATTGACGTAAATAATAGATCAGATGAAAATGATACAGTTTAACGCAGTTGCTAAAACTCTGGGTATTCTCTAGTCTTCGCCGGTCCATTATATACTTTAGTTCTACTAGTAAGACTAAATCAAAACGACCGAAAGACAAACTTAGTGTAACAAAGTACTGCTTCTTCTCTAGCCTAGGTCTAAACAGGCTTGTTATGTGAGCAAGCAAAATAACAACTAAAAACGATTAGGCCTATAAATAAGTTGGCTCAGGGCACTTCTGTTTCTAAAATTTTATATTTTTAAAGATCATAAAAACAAACAAAGATTTAGCCCATGTTTTATTATCTCTGTATTCTGGGCATTTGATTCTGGTTGCAATGGTGATGACACTCTCGTTCAAATTTTCAGCTTTATACAGTCTGCTTCAAACTTTGGGATTGTTTTTTGAGACTATAGTGGAAGCAAATCTCACATAACTTTGTGGTGACAACTTTATTTAATTTTTTGTTCAAATGATGAATACTTTGCTGTTTCTTTTTTCCAGCAGGAATTGAAAAGCCAAATATCTAAGTCAAGGGTGAGGTTTCCTGTGATGTACGACACCAGTGTGGAGACAACAACAGAAGAGGAGAACTGTGTTATATATGGCTTAAAGACATGTTTTAAGATGATATATTGGTACCCTTCGCAGAACAAAGGAGTTTATCCAAGAGTCCAAAAAGCAAAGGAACAAGTACCATAGAGAAAAAAGATGGACGAGTGAGTTTAACTATTGTACCCAACTGTTTAATGATATTAAAGATACTTTTCATAACCTGTTTAAAAAAAAAACAGTCTAGTATATCATTTACGTGCAAGCTTCATAAGTTTGGTCAAAGTTTCACTGATCTGTAGAGCGGGAGTCCAGAGGGTTTGGTTAGCTGGGAAGGTAACCAATTGCCTGGTACATCACAATGTTCACAATGCATTCCTGTATATGAAACCTGACGACTGGCAAACCGACTGTGGTGGATGTGGCTGGGAGAGCAATTTTAAAGTCACCTCATAGCTAACCTAGATCAGCTTTCATGGTAACCACATCAAAGTAAGAACAATGTGTCAGGTATGGCCCCAAGAGCAACAAATGGCCATTGCCAGTAATTATTGGTGGTGGGGTACCCCTGCCAGTGATCAACAATTGACCCCTCACGGCTGACCTAGGTCAGCTCATGAGGTAACCACTTGAAACCTACTGGAAAATGTTGGTTAGGACTTCAGATACAAGGGATGGGCATTGCCAGTAATCTTTATTGGTGGGGTACCCCTGCCAGAAGACCCCCAATATGCCCATCCCCTCATTGACCTAGGTGAGCTCATGATTTGACCAGTTGAAACCTACAAGAAAATGATAGGTATCACTTCATATGTAAGGATGGGCATTTCCAGTATTTTATATTGGTGGGCCACCACTGCCAGAGTCCACCCATCCCTTACATATAGAATCCTGCCAATCATTTTCCAGTAGTTTTCAACTGGTTAAATCATGAGCTGACCTAGATCAATGAGGGGGGGGGCATTTTGGGGGTCTACTGGCAGGGGTACCCCACCAATAAAAATTACTGGCAATGCCCATCAGTTGTATCTGAAGTCCTAACCAACATTTTCCAGTAGGTTTCAAGTGGTTACCTCATGAGCTGACCTAGGTCAGCCTTGAGGGGTCAATTAAAGATCACTGGCAGGGGTACCCCACCACCAATAATTACTGGCAATGGCCATTTGTTGCTCTTGGGGCCATACCTGACACATTGTACTTACTTTGATGTGTTACCATGAAAACTGATCTAGGTTAGCTATGAGGTGACTTTAAAATTGCTCTCCCAGCCACACCCACCACAGTCGGTTTGCCAGTCGTCTGGTTTCATATACAGGAATGCACTGTGAACATTGTGATGTACAAGGCAATTGGTTACCTTCCCAGCTAACCAAACCCTCTGGGCTCCCGGTCTATTGGGATCATTATTAACATGATTAACATAATTATTACGCTTTGAAAAATAACTTGGTGTTATGCTGTGCAAAGCTAATAATTATTTGGTAAAGCTGCTATTCCTGGCTTATAATTTGAGGGACCTAGATTTAAATGTATACCTCCCAATATGTTATAAAATTTTAATGTAAATGTATGTTTATAATAATGTGAGCTATCATATGCTATATCTGTATCTGTGCTTACACGTATATCATATTTTCTGTTGACAGGTCAATAATGGTGCAGATTTTGGCTTCCTGAAGACAAGTGAGAGGCCATTTGTAGTTAAGAGAAACACTCTTTGTTCGTGAAGACTTAACTGGTGTCGATTTGGGGTACCACTTTAAAACGAAAGTCATGAGGAACCCTTGCCCAAGATTCAACTTTGCATTATTGTGCAGTGCTATACTTTTGCGATTCATGTTTGATCCATTAACTTGTCTTAACTTTGTTGGAATAAAATCATATTTTCAGATTTTTGTTTACAGTGATTTCTTCTCTATCTGTCGAAAGTCAGCCTTTGTAGACATCAGAAGTTTTATCAGAAATAAATACTGCCAACGTACACATTATTTGTGTTTCTTCTGCTCTCTTTTCTTTCAGTGATGCTAGTCAGTGAAACTAGTCGGGTTTAATTCTTTCAGTGATTCTAGTCAGTGCAACTAGTCAGTCGATACCGACTAAGAAAGGTTAGTCGGGAGAGGCACCATCCTGACTAATGTAAAACCTGCTATAAACTAGTCGGTGGCTCATATAAATTAGTCGGTAAAGACCGACTAATGTCACAAACTAATGTAACTGACTAATATACATTTATCGACTAAGAAATTGTTGATCGACTAAGCTGACGGACTAAGATGACCGACTAAGAAATCCAACTGACTAAGGAATAAATTAGTCGGTATAGCAACTGACTAAGGCTATGTTAGTCGGGAGAGGCACCAGATGGACTAACGTTATGTTAGTCGGTGAACCAATTTAAGTTTTCAGTGTACCATTATTGTAAGAACAATGGTGTTCATACTAAATGATGTTCTTGTCTCCATCTTTCTGAAGCTATTTTCTCTGTCTCTTTGATACTTCCATATATTTTACTCGTAATGGCTACTCGCTATTCCCATAATTCGCGCTTTTACAAAAGCTTGTTTAGCTGCAGGCAAACCAACATGAATGAAATTCATTCAAGGTTCATCAAAAGGCGAAAAAATAATATGTATCTAACTGGTATCACCTCATCGGTACCAATAGGCAAACATTTCAATACCTGCAAAGTCTCTCCCTCATATCTGTTGGCGTGTAAATGCAAAGAAAGAACTGAGATAAAATGAACATACTAAAATAAGATTGCAGCAGTAAAACTTGTATTGTTCTTCTGCCAGCGTATTAAAAAAAAACCACCAAAAGAACGGACGCAAAAGAGAATACACCAACAGCCGAACACCAAGATATGATATGATATGATACACCTCGTATTACGCTTCCACCCGAAGGTGCTTCAGCAGACTAAGGAAATCCTTAGTCGGAAATTATTGAGGTTCCAAGTTTTTGTGCGTGGAAGGACACGGGCGAATCTCGCCTTCTCTTTTCGAATAGTGCCCTGACGTAACGAGGCAGGGGTGTGTAGTCCT
This sequence comes from Apostichopus japonicus, assembly GCF_037975245.1. Taxonomy (NCBI): domain Eukaryota; kingdom Metazoa; phylum Echinodermata; class Holothuroidea; order Aspidochirotida; family Stichopodidae; genus Apostichopus; species Apostichopus japonicus. The sequence continues at coordinate 15,166,948 of NC_092576.1, read as the reverse complement.
GCTCCCGGGACAGCAATTTAACGTCCCCTCCGAAGGACGTGAGTACCGCTTTCCACGTGTAGCCACTTTCCTACCACGAGAAAGGAGCGGGTTGAAAATTGGTGTCATTGTCGACACCGAGGTTTGAACCAGGGACCTCAGGTACTGCAGACGTGTACTCTCCCGTTCTGCCACCTCACCGCTCTAAAATTTAAATGGAAGTACTCAGATTATGATATGATATGATGCGAACACCAAAGAAAGTCGAACAAACCCACCAACAGAACGGACGCAAAAGAGAATACGCTGGCAGAAGAACAATACACCAACAAGCCTATAATCCCCGGTAATCCCGACGAGGATCCTATATATTCATGGAGCATAACTTGAAACTATTGGACAGAGCGTAATATATGTTGATACTAGATGAGACTAGTGGAACACTAGTAGTTGTTACTCGGAGTTTCACGCGTTATAGCGATCTTCAGACAACTCTGAAGTTGTCTGAAGATCGCTATATATATATATATATATATATATATATATATATATATATATATATATATATATATATATATATATATATATATATATATATATATAAATATTGTATAAGATAAATAATCTGTTTTTCATTCATAATACATTCTAAAAGGTTTTAACAGTAGAAAAAATATTTTTCTTTATAGTACAATGATTTTAAAGTGTCATTTTACTAGTTTTCCGTAACTTTTTGCTTGCTTTTGGCTCTTGACCTCACTAGCTTACAAACATATCATTGTGTGTTCATTAACTTGTCATTCATATCATCAATAAACATGTTATTGTATTAAAATCGTGCGTTACCAATGTTGTGCAAATTATAATATTTCATTCAAATTGTGTATACATGAAAATAAAGAATTTACAGGAATTGATTGACCTCGTTAATAATGATGAAGACTTACCGGCTATAAAGAAACGAACAGATGGAAATAAGTAAAAAAGGAAACATCATATACTAGAGAAAAACAGTAAAACACAAGCACAGTGACGTTAAAATGTCAGTTTACTATAACTGTAACAACTAGCTTTCCGTGCCTGATAAAGATGTTCGTTGTGCGTTATCAAAGTGGTGAAAATAATAACATTTCATTAAAAATGAAAAATAAAAAGGAATAAATATCCCTTGTCCATATGATTAATGTTTAAATATTAAAGTAACAACTTAATTTCAAAACAATCGTTCTTTTGCATTGATCTTGTCATCTTATAATCGATAAAATGTTAACGTATAAACTATTTCAAATGTTGTTAAATGAAAAATATTCCGTTATTATTATGTAAAAAAATAAGGAATTGATTAGAACTGAATTCCCTGGCTGTTGGTTTCTTTGAAGAGGGATTTGAAATTAATAAGTATACACAAAGGTAACTCATGTAAAAGACTTACCTTCTGAAACAAAATTACATAGAAAGAAGAAAAGAACTTTTAATATAGTTAATGGATCCTAGTAAAAAGTCAAACTCAGCGTCTTTAAAATGTACGTTTATTATAAGTAAAAAATGTACTTTTTTGTAGCAAATTCCCTGATTTTCATCTTCACCTCACTAGCTCATATCGTCAATTGTTAAATGTTTACGCTGCAAAAGAATAACAACAATCTTTCTATCTTCATAGACATTGCGATCCATGTTTTCGATGAGCATGTTCGTTGTGCGTTACCAATGCTGTCAAAATTGTAACATTTCCTTAAATAATGAAAAAAGAACAAGAATTCATATCCATGGTCCATATTATTAATGTTTAAATATTAAAGTAACAGCTTAGTTTCCAAACAATTGTTCTATCTTTACTGTACTTGTCGTTCATATCATCGATCAAGTTGTTATTGTATTAAATCGTGCGTGACCATTGTTGTGCATATTATAATATTTCATTCAAATTGTGTATACATGAAAATAAAGAATTTTGTGCAAATTATAATTTTTCATTGACAATGTTGATGATGAAAATCAAAAATTAACAGGAATTGATTTCTCTGGTGGCTTCTTTTTGAAAGGGAATATGTAATAACATGTATCTGCAATCTTTAATCATGATAAATACTTACCCCCTGAAAAGAAACGGATAGATATAAGGAAAGAACAAATCGTCATACAATAGAGAAAAACACAGCAAAGACACAAGCACAGTGACTGTAAAATAAAAGTTTATGACATTTTAAGTCATTAGTTATCATTAGCTTTCCACTGTTTGTGTCTCTAAACCTGGCTAACTGATACATTGATAGTTAAATATTAAAGTTACAAATTCATTTCAAAACAACCGTTCTATCTTCATTGAACTTGTCATCATATAATCGATGAACATGTTATTGAATTAAACTATTAAACAATGTTGCTAAATAAAACATTTCCATTAATATTATGTATGAAATAAGGAATCAATATGAATTAATTCTCCTGGTTGATGGTTTCTTTGAACAGGGATTTGATAATCATGAGTATACACAAAGGTAACTCATGAAAAAGACTTACCGACTGAAAAAAAAACATAGAAAGGAGAAAAGAACTTATCATATTTTAATGTAGTTAATGGATCCTAGTAAACAGACAAACACAGCGTCTTTAAAATGTACGTTTTCTACAAGTAAAACAGTTTTCTGTAGCCTATTCCTTGTTTTTGATCTTCACCTCACTAGCGCATATCGTCAATGGTTAAATGTTAAGCTACAAATTAATAACAACAATCGTTCTATCTTCATAGACATTGCGATCCATGTTTTCGATGAGCATGTTCGTTGTGCGTTACCAATGTTGTCAAAATTGTAACATTTCCTTAAATAATGTCAAAAGAACAAGAATTCATATCCCTGGTCAATATCATTAATGTTTAAATAATAAAGTAACAACTTAGTTTCCAAACAATTGTTCTATCTTTACTGAACTTGTTATTCATATCATCGATAAACTTGTTATTGTATTAAATCGTGCGTGACCATTGTTGTGCAAATTATAATATTTCATTCAAATTGTGTATACATGAAAATAAAGAATTTTGTGCAAATTATAATTTTTCATTGACAATGTTGATGATGAAAATCAACATTTAACAGGAATTGATTTCTCTGTTGGCTTTTTTTGAAAGGGGAATATGTAATAACATGTATCTGCAATCTTTAATCATGATAAAGACTAACCTCCTGAAAAGAAACGGATCGATAGAAGAAAAGAACAAATTGTCATATCATAGAGAAAAAAAGCAAAGACACAAGCACAGTGACTATAAAACATAAGTTTATGACATTTGAAATCATTAGTTATCATTAGCTTTCCACTGTTTGTGTCTCTAAACCTGGCTAACTGATACATTGTTGGTTAAATATTAAAGTTACAAATTCATTTCAAAACAACCGTTCTATCTTCATTGAAGTTGTCATCATGTAATCGATGAACATGTTATTGAATGAAACTATTAAACAATGTTGTTAAATAAAACATTTCGATTAATATTATGTATGAAATAATGATTTATTATGAATTAATTCTCCTGGTTGATGGTTTCTTTGAAGAGGGATTTGAAATTAATCAGTATACACAAAGGTAACCCATGAAAAAGACTTACCTTCTGAAACAAAATTACATAGAAAGAAGAAAAGAACTTATCATCTTTTAATATAGTTAATGGATCCTAGTAAAAAGTCAAACTCAGCGTCTTTAAAATGTACGTTTATTATAAGTGAAAAATGTACTTTTTTGTAGCAAATCATCATATAATCGATGAACATGTTATTGAATTAAACTATTAAACAATGTTGTTAAATAAAACATTTCGATTAATATTATGTATGAAATAATGATTTATTATGAATTAATTCTCCTGGTTGATGGTTTCTTTGAAGAGGGATTTGAAATTAATCAGTATACACAAAGGTAACCCATGAAAAAGACTTACCTTCTGAAACAAAATTACATAGAAAGAAGAAAAGAACTTATCATCTTGTAATATAGTTAATGGATCCTAGTAAAAAGTCAAACTCAGCGTCTTTAAAATGTACGTTTATTATAAGTAAAAAATGTACTTTTTTGTAGCAAATTCCCTGATTTTCATCTTCACCTCACTAGCTCATATCGTCAATTGTTAAATGTTTAAGCTGCAAATGAATAACAACAATCTTTCTATCTTCATAGACATTGCGATCCATGTTTTCGATGAGCATGTTCGTTGTGCGTTACCAAATGTTGTCAAAATTGTAACATTTCCTTAAATAATGAAAAAAGAACAAGAATTCATATCCCTGGTCCATATCATTAATGTTTTAATATTAAAGTAACAGCTTAGTTTCCAAGCAATTGTTCTATCTTTGCTGAACTTGTCATTCATATCATCGATAAACTTGTTATTGTATTAAATCGTGCGTGACCATTGTTGTGCAAATTATAATATTTCATTCAAATTGTGTAAACATGGAAGTAAAGAATTTACAGGAATTGATTGACCTCGTTGGAACAGATAATGACACGGTTCTACAAATATTAATAATGATGAAGACTTACCGGCTGTAAAGAAACGAACAGATGGAAAGAAGTAAAAAAAAACATCATATACTAGAGAAAAACAGTAAAAACACAAGCACAGTGGCATTAAAATGTCAGTTTACTATAACTGTAACAACTAGTTTTCCGAAGTTTTCCCTGCTTTGGGTCTTAACCTTATTGCTTACAACATATCGTTGTATATTCATTGAACTCGTCATTCATATACTCGATACACATGTTATTGTCTTAAATCGTGCGTTACCAATGTTGTGCAAATTATTATTTTTCATTGACAATGTTGATGATGAAAATAGAAAATTAACAGGAATTGATTTCTCTGTTGGCTTCTCTTGAAAGGGGAATATGTAATAACATGTATCTGCAATCTTTAATCATGATAAAGACTTACCTCCTGAAAAGAAACGGATAGATAGAAGAAAAGAACAAATTGTCATATCATAGAGAAAAAAAGCAAAGACACAAGCACAGTGACTATAAAACATAAGTTTATGACATTTGAAATCATTAGTTATCTTTAGCTTTCCACTGTTTGTGTCTCTAAACCTGGCTAACTGATACATTGTTGGTTAAATATTAAAGTTACAAATTCATTTCAAAACAACCGTTCTATCTTCATTGAAGTTGTCATCATATAATCGATGAACATGTTATTGAATGAAACTATTAAACAATGTTGTTAAATAAAACATTTCGATTAATATTATGTATGAAATAATGATTTATTATGAATTAATTCTCCTGGTTGATGGTTTCTTTGAAGAGGGATTTGAAATTAATCAGTATACACAAAGGTAACCCATGAAAAAGACTTACCTTCTGAAACAAAATTACATAGAAAGAAGAAAAGAACTTATCATCTTTTAATATAGTTAATGGATCCTAGTAAAAAGTCAAACTCAGCGTCTTTAAAATGTACGTTTATTATAAGTAAAAAATGTACTTTTTTGTAGCAAATCATCATATAATCGATGAACATGTTATTGAATTAAACTATTAAACAATGTTGTTACATAAAACATTTCGATTAATATTATGTATGAAATAATGATTTATTATGAATTAATTCTCCTGGTTGATGGTTTCTTTGAAGAGGGATTTGAAATTAATCACTATACACAAAGGTAACCCATGAAAAAGACTTACCTTCTGAAACAAAATTACATAGAAAGAAGAAAAGAACTTATCATCTTTTAATATAGTTAATGGATCCTAGTAAAAAGTCAAACTCAGCGTCTTTAAAATGTACGTTTATTATAAGTAAAAAATGTACTTTTTTGTAGCAAATTCCCTGATTTTCATCTTCACCTCACTAGCTCATATCGTCAATTGTTAAATGTTTAAGCTGCAAATTAATAACAGCAATCTTTCTATCTTCATAGACATTGCGATCCATGTTTTCGATGAGCATGTTCGTTGTGCGTTACCAATGTTGTCAAAATTGTAACATTTCCTTAAATAATGAAAAAAGAACAAGAATTCATATCCCTGGTCCATATCATTAATGTTTAAATATTAAAGTAACAGCTTAGTTTCCAAGCAATTGTTCTATCTTTGCTGAACTTGTCATTCATATCATCGATAAACTTGTTATTGTATTAAATCGTGCGTTACCATTGTTGTGCAAATTATAATATTTCATTCAAATTGTGTAAACATGAAAATAAAGAATTTACAGGAATTGATTGACCTCGTTGGAACAGATAATGACACGGTTCTACAAATATTAATAATGATGAAGACTTACCGGCTGTAAAGAAACGAACAGATGGAAAGAAGTAAAAAAAAACATCATATACTAGAGAAAAACAGTAAAAACACAAGCACAGTGACATTAAAATGTCACTTTACTATAACTGTAACAACTAGTTTTCCGAAAGTTTTCCCTGCTTTGGGTCTTAACCTTATTGCTTACAACATATCGTTGTATATTCATTGAACTCGTCATTCATAATACACATGTTATTGTCTTAAATCGTGCGTTACCAATGTTGTGCAAATTATTATTTTTCATTGACAATGTTGATGATGAAAATAGAAAATTAACAGGAATTGATTTCTCTGGTGGCTTCTTTTGAAAGGGGAATATGTAATAACATGTATCTGCAATCTTTAATCATGATAAAGACTTACCGACTGAAAAGAAACGGATAGAAAGAAGGAAAGAACAAATCGTCATATAATAGAGAAAAAACAGCAAAGACACAAGCACAGTGACTATAAAATATAAGTTTATGACATTTGAAATCATTAGTTATCATTAGCTTTCCACTGTTTGTGTCTCTAAACCTGACTAACTGATACATTGATGGTTAAATATTAAAGTTACAAATTCATTTCAAAACAACCGTTCTATCTTCATTGAAGTTGTCATCATATAATCGATGAACATGTTATTGAATGAAACTATTAAACAATGTTGTTAAATAAAACATTTCGATTAATATTATGTATGAAATAATGATTTATTATGAATTAATTCTCCTGGTTGATGTTTTTTTTGAAGAGGGATTTGAAATTAATCAGTATACACAAAGGTAACCCATGAAAAAGACTTACCTTCTGAAACAAAATTACATAGAAAGAAGAAATGAACTTATCATCTTTTAATATAGTTAATGGATCCTAGTAAAAAGTCAAACTCAGCGTCTTTAAAATGTACGTTTATTATAAGTAAAAAATGTACTTTTTGTAGCAAATTCCCTGATTTTCATCTTCACCTCACTAGCTCATATCGTCAATTGTTAAATGTTTAAGCTGCAAATTAATAACAACAATCTTTCTATCTTCATAGACATTGCGATCCATGTTTTCGATGAGCATGTTCGTTGTGCGTTACCAAATGTTGTCAAAATTGTAACATTTCCTTAAATAATGAAAAAAGAACAAGAATTCATATCCCTGGTCCATATCATTAATGTTTAAATATTAAAGTAACAGCTTAGTTTCCAAGCAATTGTTCTATCTTTGCTGAACTTGTCATTCATATCATCGATAAACTTGTTATTGTATTAAATCGTGCGTTACCATTGTTGTGCAAATTATAATATTTCATTCAAATTGTGTAAACATGAAAGTAAAGAATTTACAGGAATTGATTGACCTCGTTGGAACAGATAATGACACGGTTCTACAAATATTAATAATGATGAAGACTTACCGGCTGTAAAGAAACGAACAGATGGAAAGAAGTAAAAAAAAACATCATATACTAGAGAAAAACAGTAAAAACACAAGCACAGTGACATTAAAATGTCACTTTACTATAACTGTAACAACTAGTTTTCCGAAAGTTTTCCCTGCTTTGGGTCTTAACCTTATTGCTTACAACATATCGTTGTATATTCATTGAACTCGTCATTCATAAACTCGATACACATGTTATTGTCTTAAATCGTGCGTTACCAATGTTGTGCAAATTATTATTTTTCATTGACAATGTTGATGATGAAAATAGAAAATTAACAGGAATTGATTTCTCTGGTGGCTTCTTTTGAAAGGGGAATATGTAATAACATGTATCTGCAATCTTTAATCATGTTAAATACTTACCTTCTGAAAAGAAACGGATAGAAAGAAGGAAAGAACAAATTGTCATATAATAGAGAAAAAACAGCAAAGACAACAAGCACAGTGACTATAAAATATAAGTTTATGACATTTGAAATCATTAGTTATTATTAGCTTTCCACTGTTTGTGTCTCTAAACCTGGCTAACTGATACATTGATGGTTAAATATTAAAGTTGCAAATTAATAACAACAATCCTTCTATCTTCATAGACATTGCGATCCATGTATTCGATAAACATGTTCGTTGTGCGTTACCAATGCTGTGGAAATTGTTACATTTGCTTAAATAATGAAAAATAAACAAGAATTTATATCGTTGGTCCATATCATTAATATTTAAATCTTAAAGTAACAACTTAGTTTCCAAACAATTGTTCTATCTTTACTGAACTTGTTATTCATATCATCGATAAACTTGTTATTGTATTAAATCGTGCGTTACCATTGTTGTGCAAATTATAATATTTCATTCAAATTGTGTATACATGAAATTAAAGAATTTTGTGCAAATTATAATTTTCATTGACAATGTTGATGATGAAAATCAACATTTAACAGGAATTGATTTCTCTGTTGGCTTTTTTTGAAAGGGGAATATGTAATAACATGTATCTGCAATCTTTAATCATGATAAAGACTTACCTCCTGAAAAGAAACGGATAGATAGAAGGAAAGAACATATCGTCATATAATAGAGAAAAAAAGCAAAGACACAAGCACAGTGAATGTAAAATATAAGTTTATGACATTTGAAATCATTAGTTATTATTAGCTTTCCACTGTTTGTGTCTCTAAACCTGGCTAACTGATACATTGTTGGTTAAATATTAAAGTTACAAATTCATTTCAAAACAACCGTTCTATCATCATTGAACTTGTCATCATATAATCGATGAACATGTTATTGAATTAAACTATTAAACAATGTTGTTAAATAAAACATTTCGATTAATATTATGTATGAAATAATGATTTATTATGAATTAATTCTCCTGGTTGATGGTTTCTTTGAAGAGGGATTTGAAATTAATCAGTATACACAAAGGTAACCCATGAAAAAGACTTACCTTCTGAAACAAAATTACATAGAAAGAAGAAAAGAACTTATCATCTTTTAATATAGTTAATGGATCCTAGTAAAAAGTCAAACTCAGCGTCTTTAAAATGTACGTTTATTATAAGTAAAAAATGTACTTTTTTGTAGCAAATTCCCTGATTTTCATCTTCACCTCACTAGCTCATATCGTCAATTGTTAAATGTTTAAGCTGCAAATTAATAACAACAATCTTTCTATCTTCAAAGACATTGCGATCCATGTTTTCGATGAGCATGTTCGTTGTGCGTTACCAAATGTTGTCAAAATTGTAACATTTCCTTAAATAATGAAAAAAGAAAAAGAATTCATATCCCTGGTCCATATCATTAATGTTTAAATATTAAAGTAACAGCTTAGTTTCCAAGCAATTGTTCTATCTTTGCTGAGCTTGTCATTCATATCATCGATAAACTTGTTATTGTATTAAATCGTGCGTTACCATTGTTGTGCAAATTATAATATTTCATTCAAATTGTGTAAACATGAAAATAAAGAATTTACAGGAATTAATTGACCTCGTTGGAACAGATAATGACACGGTTCTACAAATATTAATAATGATGAAGACTTACCGGCTGTAAAGAAACGAACAGATGGAAAGAAGTAAAAAAAAACATCATATACTAGAGAAAAACAGTAAAAACACAAGCACAGTGACATTAAAATGTCACTTTACTAAAACTGTAACAACTAGTTTTCCGAAGTTTTCCCTGCTTTGGGTCTTAACCTTATTGCTTACAACATATCGTTGTATATTCATTGAACTCGTCATTCATATACTCGATACACATGTTATTGTCTTAAATCGTGCGTTACCAATGTTGTGCAAATTATTATTTTTCATTGACAATGTTGATGATGAAAATAGAAAATTAACAGGAATTGATTTCTCTGGTGGCTTCTTTTGAAAGGGGAATATGTAATAACATGTATCTGCAATCTTTAATCATGATAAAGACTTACCTCCTGAAAAGAAACGGATAGATAGAAGAAAAGAACAAATCGTCATATCATAGAGAAAAAAAGCAAAGACACAAGCACAGTGACTATAAAACATAAGTTTATGACATTTGAAATCATTAGTTATCATTAGCTTTCCACTGTTTTTGTCTCTAAACCTGGCTAACTGATACATTGTTGGTTAAATATTAAAGTTACAAATTAATAACAACAATCGTTCTATTTTCATAGACATTGCGATCCACATGTTCGTTGTGCGTTACCAATGCTGTGGAAATTGTTACATTTGCTTAAATAATGAAAAATAAACAAGAATTTATATCCTTGGTCCATATCATTAATGTTTAAATATTAAAGTAACAACTTAATTTCAAAACAATTGTTCTATCTTTATTTAACTTGTTATTCATATAATCGATAAACATTTAATTGTCTTAAATTGTGCGTTACAAATGTTGTGCAAATTTTAATATTTCATTCAAATTGTGTATGAAAATAAAGAATTAACAGGACTTGATTCTCCGGTGGTTTCTTTGACAGGAGGATATGCAATGACTTGTATCTACAACCGTTAATAATGATTAAGACTTACCCACTGAATGAAAACGAATAGATAGAAGTAAAGAACAATCGTTATATGATGGGGAAAAACACATTCAAAACACAAGCACAGCGAATTTAAGTGTAAGTATATTATTAGAGAAACAACTAGTTTTACATGAGCTTTCACTTTGTTTTGGCTCATCACTTCACTAGCTAATATCATTAACGGATCAATATATGTTGAACAAATTTATTTAAAAATGAGTTCCAGTTTCATTGACATTGCCATTCATATACTCGAAAAACACGTTATTGTATTAAATCGTACGTTACCCAAGTTGTGCTAATTATCATAATTCATTCAAATTGTGTGTACATCAAAAGAAAGAATTAACAGGAATTGTTTACCACATTGGGATGAGACAATTACACGGTTATAGAAATGTTAACCATGATCAAGACATTGCGATCCATGTATTCGATAAACATGTTCGTTGTGCGTTACCAATGCTCTGGAAATTGTTACATTTCCTTAAATAATGAAAAATAAACAAGAATTTATATCTTTGGTCCATATCATTAATGTTTAAATCTTAAAGTAACAACTAAATTTCCAAACAATTGTTCTATCTTTATTTAAGTTGCTATTCCTATAATCGATAAACATTTAATTGTCTTAAATTGTGCGTTACCAATGTTGTGCAAGTTTTAATATGTCATTGACATTGTTGATGATGATAACAAAGAAGTAACAGGAATTGATTTCACTGGTTGCTTCTTTGTAAGGGGAATATGTAATGACATGTATCTGCAATCTTTAATCATGTTAAATACTTACCGACTGAAAAGAAACGGATAGAAAGAAGGAAAGAACAAATTGTCATATAATAGAGAAAAAACAGCAAAGACACAAGCACAGTGACTATAAAATATAAGTTTATGACATTTGAAATAATTAGTTATTATTAGCTTTCCACTGTTTGTGTCTCTAAACCTGGCTAACTGATACATTGATGGTTAAATATTAAAGTTACAAATTAATAAAAACAATCGTTCTATGTTCATAGACATTGCGATCCATGTATTCGATAAACATGTTCGTTGTGCGTTACCAATGCTCTGGAAATTGTTACATTTGCTTAAATAATGAAAAATAAACAAGAATTTATATCCTTGGTCCATATCATTAATGTTTAAATATTAAAGTAACAACTTAATTTCAAAACAATTGTTCTATCTTTATTTAACTTGTTATTCATATAATCGATAAACATTTAATTGTCTTAAATTGTGCGTTACCAATGTTGTGCAAGTTTTAATATTTCATTGACATTGTTGATGATGATAACAAAGAAGTAACACGAATTGATTTCACTGGTTGCTTCTTTGAAAGGGGAATATGTAATAACATGTATCTGCAATCTTCAATCATGTTAAATACTTACCCTCTGAAAAGAAACGGATAGAAAGAAGGAAAGAACATATCGTCATATAATAGAGAAAAAACACAGCAAAGACACAAGCACAGTGACTATAAAATATAAGTTTATGACATTTGAAATCATTAGTTATCATTAGCTTTCCACTGTTTGTGTCTCTAAACCTGACTAACTGATACATTGATGGTTAAATATTAAAGTTACAAATTCATTTCAAAACAACCGTTCTATCTTAATTGAACTTGTCATCATATAATCGATGAACATGTTATTGAATTAAACTATTAAACAATGTTGTTAAATAAAACATTTCCATTAATATTATGTATGAAATAAGGAATTAATATGAATTAATTCTCCTGTTTGATAGTTTCTTTGAACAGGGATTTGATAATCATGAGTATACACAAACGTAACTCATGAAAAAGACTCACCGGCTGAAGAAAAAAAAACATAGAAAGAAGAAAAGAACTTATCATCTTTTAATATAGTTAATGGATCCTAGTAAAAAAAACAGACAAACACAGCGTCTTTAAAATGTACGTTTACTACAGGTTAAACAGTTTTCTGTAGCCTATTCCTTGTTTTTGATCTTCACCTCACTAGCGCATATCATCAATGGTTAAATGTTAAAGCTACAAATTATTAACAACAATCTCTCTATCTTCATAGACATTGCGATCCATGTATTCGATAAACATGTTCGTTGTGCGTTACCAATGCTGTGGAAATTGTAACATTTCCTTAAATAATGAAAAAAGAAAAAGAATTCATTTCCCTGGTCCATATCATTAATGTTTAAATATTAAAGTAACAGCTTAGTTTCCAAGCAATTGTTCTATCTTTGCTGAACTTGTCATTCATATCATCGATAAACTTGTTATTGTATTAAATCGTGCGTTACCATTGTTGTGCAAATTATAATATTTCATTCAAATTGTGTAAACATGAAAGTAAAGAATTTACAGGAATTGATTGACCTCATTGGAACAGATAATGACACGGTTCTACAAATATTAATAATGATGAAGACTTACCGGCTGTAAAGAAACGAACAGATGGAAAGAAGTAAAAAAAACATCATATACTAGAGAAAAACAGTAAAAACACAAGCACAGTGACATTAAAATATCACTTTCTTATAACTGTAACAACTAGTTTTCCGAAAGTTTTCCCTGCTTTGGGTCTTAACCTTATTGCTTACAACATATCGTTGTATATTCATTGAACTCGTCATTCATATACTCGATACACATGTTATTGTCTTAAATCGTGCGTTACCAATGTTGTGCAAATTATTATTTTTCATTGACAATGTTGATGATGAAAATAGAAAATTAACAGGAATTGATTTCTCTGGTGGCTTCTTTTGAAAGGGGAATATGTAATAACATGTATCTGCAATCTTTAATCATGATAAAGACTTACCTCCTGAAAGGAAACGGATAGATAGAAGAAAAGAACAAATCGTCATATCATAGAGAAAAAAAGCAAAGACACAAGCACAGTGACTATAAAACATAAGTTTATGACATTTGAAATCATTATTTATCATTAGCTTTCCACTGTTTGTGTCTCTTAACCTGGCTAACTGATACATTGATGGTTAAATATTAAAGTTACAAATTAATAACAACAATCGTTCTATTTTCATAGACATTGCGATCCATGTATTCGATAAACATGTTCGTTGTGCGTTACCAATGCTGTGGAAATTGTTACATTTGCTTAAATAATGAAAAATAAACAAGAATTTATATCCTTGGTCCATATCATTAATGTTTAAATATTAAAGTAACAACTTAATTTCAAAACAATTGTTCTATCTTTATTTAACTTGTTATTCATATAATCGATAAACATTTAATTGTCTTAAATTGTGTGTTACAAATGTTGTGCAAATTTTAACATTTCATTCAAATTGTGTATGAAAATAAAGAATTAACAGGACTTGATTCTCCGGTGGTTTCTTTGACAGGAGGATATGCAATGACTTGTATCTACAACCGTTAATAATGATTAAGACTTACCCACTGAATGAAAACGAATAGATAGAAGTAAAGAACAATCGTTATATGATGGGGAAAAACACATTCAAAACACAAGCACAGCGAATTTAAGTGTAAGTATATTATTAGAGTAACAACTAGTTTTACATGAGCTTTCACTTTGTTTTGCTCATCACTTCACTAGCTAATATCATTAACGGATCAATATATGTTGCACAAATTTATTTAAAAATGAGTTCCAGTTTCATTGACATTGCCATTCATATAATCGAAAAACACGTTATTGTATTAAATCGTACGTTACCCAAGTTGTGCTAATTATCATAATTCATTCAAATTGTGTGTACATCAAAAGAAAGAATTAACAGGAATTGTTTACCACATTGGGATGAGACAATTACACGGTTATATAAATGTTAATCATGATCAAGACATTGCGATCCATGTATTCGATAAACATGTTCGTTGTGCGTTACCAATGCTGTGGAAATTGTTACATTTGCTTAAATAATGAAAAATAAACAAGAATTTATATCTTTGGTCCATATCATTAATGTTTAAATCTTAAAGTAACAACTTAATTTCCAAACAATTGTTCTATCTTTATTTAATTTGTTATTCATATAATCGATAAACATTTAATTGTCTTAAATTGTGCGTTACCAATGTTGTGCAAGTTTTAATATTTCATTGACATTGTTGATGATGATAACAAAGAAGTAACAGGAATTGATTTCACTGGTTGCTTCTTTGAAAGGGGAATATGTAATAACATGTATCTGCAATCTTTAATCATGTTAAATACTTACCCTCTGAAAAGAAACGGATAGAAAGAAGGAAAGAACATATCGTCATATAATAGAGAAAAAACAGCAAAGACACAAGCACAGTGACTATAAAATATAAGTTTATGACATTTGAAATCATTATTTATCATTAGCTTTCCAGTGTTTGTGTCTCTAAACCTGACTAACTGATACATTGATGGTTAAATATTAAAGTAACAAATTCATTTCAAAACAACCGTTCTATCTTAATTGAACTTGTCATCATATAATCGATGAACATGTTATTGAATTAAACTATTAAACAATGTTGTTAAATAAAACATTTCCATTAATATTATGTATGAAATAAGGTATTAATATGAATTAATTCTCCTGTTTGATGGTTTCTTTGAACAGGGATTTGATAATCATGAGTATACACAAACATAACTCATGAAAAAGACTCACCGGCTGAAGAAAAAAAAACATAGAAAGAAGAAAAGAACTTATCATCTTTTAATATAGTTAATGGATCCTAGTAAACAGACAAACACAGCGTCTTTAAAATGTACGTTTACTACAGGTTAAACAGTTTTCTGTAGCCTATTCCTTGTTTTTGATCTTCACCTCACTAGCGCATATCATCAATGGTTAAATGTTAAAGCTACAAATTAATAAAAACAATCGTTCTATCTTCATAGACATTGCGATCCATGTATTCGATAAACATGTTCGTTGTGCGTTACCAATGCTGTGGAAATGGTAACATTTCCTTAAATAATGAAAAAAGAAAAAGAATTCATTTCCCTGGTCCATATCATTAATGTTTAAATATTAAAGTAACAGCTTAGTTTCCAAGCAATTGTTCTATCTTTGCTGAACTTGTCATTCATATCATCGATAAACTTGTTATTGTATTAAATCGTGCGTTACCATTGTTGTGCAAATTATAATATTTCATTCAAATTGTGTAAACATGAAAGTAAAGAATTTACAGGAATTGATTGACCTCGTTAGAACAGATAATGACACGGTTCTACAAATATTAATAATGATGAAGACTTACCGGCTGTAACGAAACGAACAGATGGAAAGAAGTAAAAAAAAAAATCATATACTAGAGAAAAACAGTAAAAACACAAGCACAGTGACATTAAAATATCACTTTCTTATAACTGTAACAACTAGTTTTCCGAAAGTTTTCCCTGCTTTGGGTCTTAACCTTATTGCTTACAACATATCGTTGTATATTCATTGAACTCGTCATTCATATACTCGATACACATGTTATTGTCTTAAATCGTGCGTTACCAATGTTGTGCAAATTATTATTTTTCATTGACAATGTTGATGATGAAAATAGAAAATTAACAGGAATTGATTTCTCTGGTGGCTTCTTTTGAAAGGGGAATATGTAATAACATGTATCTGCAATCTTTAATCATGATAAAGACTTACCTCCTGAACGGAAACGGATAGATAGAAGAAAAGAACAAATTGTTATATAATAGAGAAAAAAAGTAAAGACACAAGCACAGTGACTATAAAATATAAGTTTATGACATTTAAAATCATTAGTTATCATTAGCTTTCCAGTGTTTGTGTCTCTAAACCTGACTAACTGATACATTGATGGTAAATATTAAAGTTACAAATTAATAACAACAATCGTTCTATTTCCATAGACATTGCGATCCATGTATTCGATAAACATGTTCGTTGTGCGTTACCAATGCTCTGGAAATTGTTACATTTGCTTAAATAATGAAAAATAAACAAGAATTTATATCCTTGGTCCATATCATTAATGTTTAAATATTAAAGTAACAACTTAATTTCAAAACAATTGTTCTATCTTTATTTAACTTGTTATTCATATAATCGATAAACATTTAATTGTCTTAAATTGTGCGTTACAAATGTTGTGCAAATTTTAACATTTCATTCAAATTGTGTATGAAAATAAAGAATTAACAGGACTTGATTCTCCGGTGGTTTCTTTGACAGGAGGATATGCAATGACTTGTATCTACAACCGTTAATAATGATTAAGACTTACCCACTGAATGAAAACGAATAGATAGAAGTAAAGAACAATCGTTATATGATGGGGAAAAACACATTCAAAACACAAGCACAGCGAATTTAAGTGTAAGTATATTATTAGAGTAACAACTAGTTTTACATGAGCTTTCACTTTGTTTTGCTCATCACTTCACTAGCTAATATCATTAACGGATCAATATATGTTGCACAAATTTATTTAAAAATGAGTTCCAGTTTCATTGACATTGCCATTCATATAATCGAAAAACACGTTATTGTATTAAATCGTACGTTACCAAAGTTGTGCTAATTATCATAATTCATTCAAATTGTGTGTACATCAAAAGAAAGAATTAACAGGAATTGTTTACCACATTGGGATGAGACAATTACACGGTTATATAAATGTTAATCATGATCAAGACATTGCGATCCATGTATTCGATAAACATGTTCGTTGTGCGTTACCAATGCTGTGGAAATTGTTACATTTGCTTAAATAATGAAAAATAAACAAGAATTTATATCTTTGGTCCATATCATTAATGTTTAAATCTTAAAGTAACAACTTAAGTTGAAAACAATTGTTCTATCTTTATATAACTTGTTATTCATATAATCGATAAACATTTAATTGTCTTAAATTGTGCGTTACCAATGTTGTGCAAATTTTAATATTTCATTGACATTGTTGATGATGATAACAAAGAAGTAACACGAATTGATTTCACTGACTGCTTCTTTGTAAGGGGAATATGTAATAACATGTATCTGCAATCTTTAATCATGTTAAATACTTACCGACTGAAAAGAAACGGATAGAAAGAAGGAAAGAACAAATTGTCATATAATAGAGAAAAAACAGCAAAGACACAAGCACAGTGACTATAAAATATAAGTTTATGACATTTAAAATCATTAGTTTTTATTAGCTTTCCAGTGTTTGTGTCTCTAAACCTGGTTAACTGATACATTGATGGTTAAATATTAAAGTTACAAATTAATAACAACAATCGTTTTATCTTCATAGACATTGCGATCCATGTATTCGATAAACATGTTCGTTGTGCGTTACCAATGCTGTGGAAATTGTTACATTTGCTTAAATAATGAAAAATAAACAAGAATTTATATCTTTGGTCCATATCATTAATGTTTAAATCTTAAAGTAACAACTTAATTTGAAAACAATTGTTCTATCTTTATTTAACTTGTTATTCATATAATCGATAAACATTTAATTGTCTTAATTGTGCGTTACCAATGTTGTGCAAATTTTAATATTTCATTGACATTGTTGATGATGATAACAAAGAAGTAACACGAATTGATTTCACTGACTGCTTCTTTGTAAGGGGAATATGTAATAACATGTATCTGCAATCTTTAATCATGTTAAATACTTACCGACTGAAAAGAAACGGATAGAAAGAAGGAAAGAACAAATTGTCATATAATAGAGAAAAAACAGCAAAGACACAAGCACAGTGACTATAAAATATAAGTTTATGACATTTAAAATCATTAGTTTTTATTAGCTTTCCAGTGTTTGTGTCTCTAAACCTGGTTAACTGATACATTGATGGTTAAATATTAAAGTTACAAATTAATAACAACAATCGTTTTATCTTCATAGACATTGCGATCCATGTATTCGATAAACATGTTCGTTGTGCGTTACCAATGCTGTGGAAATTGTTACATTTGCTTAAATAATGAAAAATAAACAAGAATTTATATCTTTGGTCCATATCATTAATGTTTAAATCTTAAAGTAACAACTTAATTTGAAAACAATTGTTCTATCTTTATTTAACTTGTTATTCATATAATCGATAAACATTTAATTGTCTTAATTGTGCGTTACCAATGTTGTGCAAATTTTAATATTTCATTGACATTGTTGATGATGATAACAAAGAAGTAACAGGAATTGATTTCACTGGTTGCTTCTTTGAAAGGGGAATATGTAATAACATGTATCTGCAATCTTTAATCATGTTAAATACTTACCCCCTGAAAAGAAACGGATAGAAAGAAGGAAAGAACAAATTGTCATATAATAGAGAAAAAACAGCAAAGACACAAGCACAGTGACTATAAAATATAAGTTTATGACATTTAAAATCATTAGTTTTTATTAGCTTTCCAGTGTTTGTGTCTCTAAACCTGGCTAACTGATACATTGATGGTTAAATATTAAAGTTACAAATTAATAACAACAATCGTTTTATCTTCATAGACATTGCGATCCATGTATTCGATAAACATGTTCGTTGTGCGTTACCAATGCTGTGGAAATTGTTACATTTGCTTAAATAATGAAAAATAAACAAGAATTTATATCTTTGGTCCATATCATTAATGTTTAAATCTTAAAGTAACAACTTAATTTGAAAACAATTGTTGTATCTTTATTTAACTTGTTATTCATATAATCGATAAACATTTAATTGTCTTTAATTGTGCGTTACCAATGTTGTGCAAATTTTAATATTTCATTGACATTGTTGATGATGATAACAAAGAAGTAACACGAATTGATTTCACTGGTTGCTTCTTTGAAAGGGGAATATGTAATAACATGTATCTGCAATCTTTAATCATGTTAAATACTTACCCCCTGAAAAGAAACGGATAGAAAGAAGGAAAGAACAAATCGTCATATAATAGAGAAAAAACAGCAAAGACACAAGCACAGTGACTATAAAATATAAGTTTATGACATTTGAAATAATTAGTTATCATTTGCTTTCCACTGTTTGTGTCTCTAAATCTGACTAACTGATACATTGATGGTTAAATATTAAAGTAACAAATTCATTTCAAAACAACCGTTCTATCTTAATTGAACTTGTCATCATATAATCGATGAACATGTTATTGAATTAAACTATTAAACAATGTTGTTAAATAAAACATTTCCATTAATATTATGTATGAAATAAGGAATTAATATGAATTAATTCTCCTGTTTGATGGTTTCTTTGAACAGGGATTTGATAATCATGAGTATACACAAACGTAACTCATGAAAAACACTCACCGGCTGAAAAAAAACATAGAAAGAAGAAAAGAACTTATCATCTTTTAATATAGTTAGTGAATCCTAGTAAACAGACAAACACAGCGTCTTTAAAATGTACGTTTACTACAGGTTAAACAGTTTTCTGTAGCCTATTCCTTGTTTTTGATCTTCACCTCACTGGCGCATATCGTCAATGGTTAAATGTTAAAGCTACAAATTAATAACAACAATCGTTCTATCTTCATAGACATTGCGATCCATGTATTCGATAAACATGTTCGTTGTGCGTTACCAATGCTGTGGAAATTGTTACATTTGCTTAAATAATGAAAAATAAACAAGAATTTATATCTTTGGTCCATATCATTAATGTTTAAATCTTAAAGTAACAACTTAATTTCAAAACAATTGTTCTATCTTTATTTAACTTGTTATTCATATAATCGATAAACATTTAATTGTCTTAAATTGTGTGTTACCAATGTTGTGCAAGTTTTAATATGTCATTGACATTGTTGATGATGATAACAAAGAAGTGACAGGAATTGATTTCACTGGTTGCTTCTTTGAAAGGGGAATATGTAATAACATGTATCTGCAATCTTTAATCATGATAAATACTTACCTCCTGAAAAGAAACGGATAGATAGAAGGAAAGAACAAATTGTCATATAATAGAGAAAAAACAGCAAAGACACAAGCACAGTGACTATAAAATATAAGTTTATGACATTTAAAATCATTAGTTATCATTAGCTTTCCACTGTTTGTGTCTCTAAACCTGGCTAACTGATACATTGATGGTTAAATATTAAAGTTACAAATTAATAACAACAATCGTTCTATCTTAATAGACATTGCGATCCATGTATTCGATAAACATGTTCGTTGTGCGTTACCAATGCTGTGGAAATTGTTACATTTCCTTAAATAATGAAAAATAAACAAGAATTTATATCTTTGGTCCATATCATTAATGTTTAAATCTTAAAGTAACAACTTAATTTCAAAACAATTGTTCTATCTTTATTTAACTTGTTATTCATATAATCGATAAACATTTAATTGTCTTAAATTGTGCGTTACCAATGTTGTGCAAATTTTAATATTTCATTGACATTGTTGATGATGATAACAAAGAAGTAACAGGAATTGATTTCACTGGTTGCTTCTTTGAAAGGGGAATATGTAATAACATGTATCTGCAATCTTTAATCATGTTAAATACTTACCCCCTGAAAAGAAACGGATAGAAAGAAGGAAAGAACAAATCGTCATATAATAGAGAAAAAACAGCAAAGACACAAGCACAGTGACTATAAAATATAAGTTTATGACATTTGAAATCATTAGTTATCATTAGCTTTCCACTGTTTGTGTCTCTAAACCTGGCTAACTGATACATTGATGGTTAAATATTAAAGTTACAAATTAATAACAACAATCGTTCTATCTTCATAGACATTGCGATCCATGTATTCGATAAACATGTTCGTTGTGCGTTACCAATGCTGTGGAAATTGTTACATTTCCTTAAATAATGAAAAATAAACAAGAATTTATATCTTTGGTCCATATCATTAATGTTTAAATCTTAAAGTAACAACTTAATTTGAAAACAATTGTTCTATCTTTATTTAACTTGTTATTCATATAATCGATAAACATTTAATTGTCTTAAATTGTGCGTTACCAATGTTGTGCAAATTTTAATATTTCATTGACATTGTTGATGATGATAACAAAGAAGTAACACGAATTGATTTCACTGGTTGCTTCTTTGAAAGGGGAATATGTAATAACATGTATCTGCAATCTTTAATCATGTTAAATACTTACCCCCTGAAAAGAAACGGATAGAAAGAAGGAAAGAACAAATCGTCATATAATAGAGAAAAAACAGCAAAGACACAAGCACAGTGACTATAAAATATAAGTTTATGACATTTCAAATCATTAGTTATCATTAGCTTTCCACTGTTTGTGTCTCTAAACCTGGCTAACTGATACATTGATGGTTAAATATTAAAGTTACAAATTAATAACAACAATAGTTCTATCTTCATAGACATTGCGATCCATGTATTCGATAAACATGTTCGTTGTGCGTTACCAATGCTGTGGAAATTGTTACATTTCCTTAAATAATGAAAAATAAACAAGAATTTATATCTTTGGTCCATATCATTAATGTTTAAATCTTAAAGTAACAACTTAATTTCAAAACAATTGTTCTATCTTTATTTAACTTGTTTTTCATATAATTGATAAACATTTAATTGTCTTAAATTGTGCGTTACCAATGTTGTGCAAATTTTAATATTTCATTGACATTGTTGATGATGATAACAAAGAAGTAACACGAATTGATTTCACTGGTTGCTTCTTTGAAAGGGGAATATGTAATAACATGTATCTGCAATCTTTAATCATGATAAAGACTTACATCCTGAAAAGAAACGGATAGAAAGAAGGAAAGAACAAATTGTCATATAATAGAGAAAAAAAGCAAAGACACAAGCACAGTGACTATAAAATATAAGTTTATGACATTTCAAATCATTATTCATCATTAGCTTTCACTGTTTGTGTCTCTAAACCTGGCTAACTGATACATTGATGGTTAAATATTAAAGTTACAAATTCATTTCAAAACAACCGTTCTATCTTCATTGAACTTGAAGATTACCAATGCTGTGGAAATTGTTACATTTCCTTAAATAATGAAATATAAACATGAGAATAAACAGCAAAGACACAAGCACAGTGACTATAAAATGTGAATCTGTGCCATGTGAAATCATTAGTTTTCATTAGCTTTCCTCTGTTTGTGGCTCTACACTTGACTAACTGATATCATTGATGGTTAAACATTTTTTTTTAATTATTTATTTGTTCCATCACATAGTATAACAAGATGAATAAGACAATATAACTGCAAATAAGTAAAAAATGTGAAAGGAAGTAAACTAAGAAACTTTTTTTGGCTTAATCGAATAGAGTACTCCCATCGAAGAAAATAGATAACCTTAATACCTATCAAAGTATTACCATCCGCCCCACACACACCCAAAACATAGATAACCTTAATATATGACCTATAACACTACCCCCCCCCCCCCCTCCCACCACCACTTTATTAGAGTTACAAATAGAACAACTAGCTTTTCCGAAGGTTTTGGCTCTCAACATAAGCTTTCCGTATGCTGCAATATCGACATGACACAGCCGAAGGGGTAGGCTTCGTTAGTTCTGCTAACCAAGTTAGCTGCCACATGTGATGTTTCCTAGCAACACATAGTTATAATGTAGGAACGGTGTGGCGGAAGTGGCACTAGGACTGGGACTTGTGGGGCCCGGACGACTATATACTTGTCTCGGACTGGGTCTGCTTTGGAACCCCATACAAACTTTGACTCGTATGAACTGACTCGACTTCAGCCCTGACTAATTAGAGTATCACAGGACTTGGTGAACATATATTTTACTTCGAACATTAAGCAGGAAATTGATTCAACTCACACTTCTCGAACTGTAGGGATGAAGAATAAGAAAGAAAAGGGTTAATACACTTCACTTCGAATAAGATACAGGTACTGGGCTCAACCCAGGCCCTTCTCCAGGTTCCTCACTAATACATCCTGTTCTGGAGAAACTAGTAATGTTTAATGAAAATATTTAAGCTTACTATTTTTACGTAAATTTCAGTATGTATTTACTATTGTGTACGTGAAGTTCTCTACGGTGATGATCCTTAGAGTAGTTTACGCTCTAATCAAATTAAGCCTTTTCTACCAATCCAAGGGCACGTGGGCTAACCTGTTAGTTAGTTACATTTTATGTTAGTTAGGGGCATTTTTCTAACCATTACCGCAAAATATATTCTTATTTCCCTTGTTTGGAATATTTTATGTCTAATCAGACACATCTATTGAAGAGTGACTAATATCAAAGAAGGAATTTATTGAATATCACCTAGAGCAAGCACCAATTTTTTTAAGAGATTTCTTTGCGACCCTCTACATGAGATATATCTTCAATATATCTTCAACGAAGATAAGAGAGAACATTCCAGAATTGCTTTGTACTCTCTCGTTTTCTTTTTCTTGTGTTCAGGACAACTAAGAACCAAAGATGTAAGATGCATTTCTTTTTTCTTTTTCTATTCATTGCCAAACCACTATGTTAATATTTACCGGGAGAATTCCTCCTTTGCACGCGCCTGAGATGACTACACTGTGCTGAAAAGTGCACTATGCTCCCACATGGTTTCCACAATTGGATTGTATTGGACGTGACACAAAATGACTAAACCTACAACATAAGACACGTTACTTGAACTATGTATGTATTGGATTTACTTAATAGTTTATCAGACCTATATCGCCATGTAAATTGATCTAAACCTTGAAAATACACCTCATCATACATTGTGTATGGCGTCGACCCTTACCTGCTTCCACCCATCTTGGTTTGTAGCAGTGTATAACTGAGAAAAAAAATAGAAATTGTAGCGACAATGTGTAATCATGAACGACGTAATGCATTTAGTATGCAGTACATTATTGTTGATAAATGTTCATCAATGTCAATATACAAACCATTTGCAAGCGTTTGACATATTGTTTGTTGTCTACTAATGGTTTCGTTGTCTTTTTTGCTCTTACATGAGGCTTAAACACAATGCTAACTGAACTTCCCTAAATATTTTAATAATTTAAAATGCATGTTAAGATTGGCATAAATTATATATGGGCAAACTCATCTTGCAACACGGCGATGTAAGCCTAAATGGTTAACGAACGCCGCAAAAGAAGATTCATCGTGCATGTAGGAGTGCTTTTACATCTCTTTCACATAATGTTCTTTAATCATTCCCGGTGCAGAACTACCGCATCTATTACTCATCATTGACATATGTTTTCCTTTGATTTTGGTGATGTAGCTGTATCTTGCTATATAATTCAGTACAATGAACTATACTTTCCAATTGCTAGGAAACACCAGTTGGGTGAGGGATTTGATTGTTCATTTAAAAAAAAAAAAAACTGAAAGTTTTTACAATGGCTTCTATCCATAATCAGCAAATGAAATGTCAGAAATGTTGTGTGATGTACATTGTGATGAATAGGCCTTAACGTTATGATGTGTACACAGTCACGTTATGCCGGGTACAAACGATTTTCGAACTTAGAGTATAATGCCGCCAGGAAGCAAATTTCGATAATTTATTTTGTTTGCATTTGTACCCGGAAAATAAGACAATGCTTACAAATTTGTTACGGGCTTTCTCAAAATGTTTTCGGCTTTGTTGAGATGGTCGCAAACTACTCATTAAACCCTGATGAGAAACCCTGTTGAGAACGCTAACTAAATAAAAGCTATATTTTGCACCATGAAAATTGAAGGTTGACAAAGTATCTATCTTCCCCTCAGCAACTTTTTTCGAGTGAAAAGCTGTATCAAAACTCATGGAAGAGAATAACAGCAAACGATGTGGCATGTATATTATTCCTACAGAAATATAAATGGTGACACGAATTTTATTTTCTTCTTCAGTTTTTTTGTGTTAACGAACATAATAATATCCCACTGACGGTAGTGTATGGCATAATGATAAACCAAACCAACTCGGTATTGGTGGGAAGTTGTCTTGTAAAAATGAAACAACAATGAAAACTAGGTTGCATTTTCCTGCAGGGAAGAATCTAGGTCCATTCCCCTCGCTACCATTTTAAATAGCATTCACTGCTGAGTTGCCGTTATTCAACATTACACCAAACAATATATATATATATATATATATATATATATATGTATATATATATATATATATATATATATATATATATATATACGCATGATGAAATGTTCCACGTGTTGGATAGTAATAATAGTAGAAAAGATAAGGACAACATGTAATGCCTTTAAATCCAACATTACGTTGGATTTAATGGCATTACATGTTGTCCCTATCTTTTCTCATATATATTCATATATATATATATATATATATATATATATATATATAGTTATAGTTATATATATATATATAGTTATAGTTATATATATATATATAGTTATAGTTATATATATATATATAGTTATGAATGCGGGCATATGTTTACATTCGTGCATGGTAGCTGGGGCCTATGTGTACCTTGGGCATCTGTTTACCAACTTCTTGGTAAACATAAGTCTGAGGCATTACCAATTCAAATATCGTGCGTTGTGTAAACAAATTTCTCTTCGTATGTAGCCAACATGATGGTATTCATCAGAAATTAACTTAGAATTGTTTGTATGTTCTTGCTATAAAGAGCATATTCAGTGCAAATCTGAGCCTCACTCAACAGTGTATATAACGTTATTTTCGCATACGGTGTAGGTAGGATATATGTTAACCTCAACTTTTCGCGCAATATACGGGAAAACTAGGATATATATATCAGCGACATCCAGAATTTGTATTAAAGACACATGATTGCTATTCTTGGTGAAATTTGGAATATTCTGGATGTAAAATAACGAAAATTGGCAATTTTAGACCATCGCAGTACGAGACTTGTAACGACATGGCGCCATCAACTGTTTAGACACAGCACAGAGGTATACACTGTTCGTACGTACGCGAAGTAGGCTACGACTGTTGTACACATCCTGTATATCATCCAGCAACGTATCTCATTTTAGCTGTAATTTTATCGGTGAAAGACTACCGATAAGGTGCTCACTTGAAACCAAGGCTTACGCATTGCCTGAATATCCAATATACTTTATGTGAAACTTGTCGCCACTAACAGCAGTATTATTGGATGGAAATTGTGCATATTAGCCGGTTGTATGGCAAACTGTACCTTAGGCAAGCCTAAGCTAGGTACTATAGGGTAGGAGGTATCGAGTGTGCCGAGCCGAACAAGTACCTATCTTATTCATTAGGCTATGTTTATATTGGAAGGTCATGAGTAGGGGGCTTTGGGGCTTCCTTGCTGTTCTAAAGAATTGTAGCCTAAATTTACGTGTTACTACTACTAGTATCATGGTGGGATAATTGACGCACTTAAGCCTATAGGATTTGATCAACGATGTACTGTATATCAAGGAAAAATCCAAATCACTCAACTGTATGTGTTTTTCATATGTGTAGTTCCTCAGAAATGTAATGATTTCTAAATATTTAGGGTTCTGTGCTTATGCACTGTACAATTGAGCAGAATTTGACCTCAAAATGTCTGCCGTGTCAAGTTCTTTCATACCCCTAAATTGACACATTCGTTGATAAGCTAACTGTAGTGTAGTGAGGCCTTAGTATACATCAATTGACTTTGTATGCAGTTTGCTATGCTCTGAGCCTCTAAGCTCAGACAGGTCAGGTCCCAGAGATAAGTGGTATCATATTGAGGTAATGTTGGTTATTTTTAGGGTGTAAGTTTCCAAATGACCAAGAAACGTGCAAAACTGGGTGGAGGGTGTTAAAAGCTTAAGAAAAACCACAATTTGGTCAGCAAATAGCTGAAATGGATTCAAGCTGATGAAATATGTAATTCTGCAAAATGTTTAGGTGGCCTGCTGTATCGTTGCTAGTAATATTTGAAGGTGTGTCAATTACGAGGGTACGTCAATCATGAAGACTTTACTATACTACAGTTAGTTACTACTGCACGTGTAATGTATTGAATGGTGATACCTAGTACTAGGTACTGCAGTACTGGTAGTCCTACAACTTACAAACTACGTGTAGGCTAATCAATCGCAAATTCAACTAATTCAATGCATCCTCACTAAGAAAGTAAGTATCACATTTATCATGCTGGCAAATCAAAGCAGCTGTCACCACTGCCATTACCACTCAACAATTTGAACAATGAAGTACTACCGTGATATTGGGCCATTTTCTTTGAATAAAGGACCCAAGGAGTTCTCAATCATCATATTTTTCTGATGAAATGCAATTGGTTTTTGATTTGTTAGTGCAATGTGAATTGTGTAATTTCAATTGAACAATGCTTTGATAGGGAAATGTTGGAAGGTTTGGCTGTCAATAAATTTGAGCTTAGGCTGGACAATTGTTTAATCAAAATATTCATGACTTATGGAAGTGGATTGACTTCATTTTAGTCCATATAAGATTGTATATTCAATCAAAAGGGAACATAATGAGAATGCTCATGCTTCAAGCTACCTTTCGGAGATGAAGCCCACCAGCCTGTTATGCTTGACTAGTCTAGAATTTTTTACTCATTTATGGCCAGACACAATTGTTCAAATAGTGCAGATTAGAGAAGGGTGTCTTTGAACTCAGTCACATCTATGTATAATACTCATAGAGTAACATAACATATCCTAGGCCTATACTGTTACTTTAGTCTTAGAAGAGTTGTGACCATCCATCTTACACCTATTTTGTATTTCAGATCTGTAGATGAAGTTATGTCCAAGATTAAGAAAAACTAGCCATTTGCAGGCAGCTATTAACTACTGCAAAGAGAAAACAGATCACACTTCATTGACATCTTTTTGGATAGATGACAAAATAGGTACAGTACATTGTTAAATTTTGTATATTTTCCAGTTAAACTTAGTACAAAGCATTTTGTCAGAGTTTATATGTAACTTAAAGTGTGCTTGCTGTATTCCAAGTTCCAACATTCAACATGCCAACTCTACAAGAGATAATGCTCAAGCCAAGCTAGACATGATCTGAACCTCTCAGAATCAATCAGTTTAACAACATTTATTTTTTCATCGTCTTTGCAAACTGAACTGTACAAGAAGAACACATACTAGTGAAAAACATAAGAAGAATGATGTATATATATTTCCAGGCTAATTTGAAGTCAGAGCTTTTTTTTAAACTTCTACAGTCTACAGCTAGAATGTTATCTCATAATCTTTTAAAGTGATAGCATGCTTAATATGGGGCCAGTAAGTACAGATCTTTAAGATACAATTAGTTGATTTGTTGCAGTTTCTGTGATCATGGGAGATGTATACGTCTCACATCTCAATTGCTACACATACCAATTTTCTTGCAAAATGTTAAGATTTTGTGTCATGTTATTATACAGAAAAGGTCTTGATCCGGCTGCAATAGTCTCTTTAAAGCTTTGATATGAGATTGATATAAACTAGTGTTTGCACTTGTAACCCAAGTACCCGCCCAACTGATTGCTACCTGGTTCCGAACATACTACCCGGTTCCGACGTAAAATGTAAAGTTATATTTTTGTACAAAATGTATAAGTTTGTACAGGAAACCTATTGCCGCATTGTGTTTAATGTTTGCCACAATGCCCCCGAAAAATAAATTACAGTTACTGTAGAAATGTTGATACGACTCGAATCCATAGTCGCCATAGTCACAAGCTGCTACTGTATTTCATCAGTAAACACGTCTGATTCTTCTAGAATTGATGTATGTTACGCCTAATGTTCAGTTGTAACATAAGAACAGGCCTCGGAATATGGCCAATATTTTTGCTCAAAGTAATGATGCACAAGTAAGTGCAAACTTCCCAAGTTAAAAAGCAACATTGGAGTAGTTTTTAGTTGTTATGATTTTTTTATGTTATGTTCTGTCTAGTAATGTTCTACAGTAATTCTAGAGAAGTTACCACAGTACCGTTAGGTACCCGAACCTCCCCCCCTTCTCCTTCATATCTCTACTTACATGAATTCTTTAAAGTGCATTGAATTTCATTTATATTAAAATCAATTGAGGAGTATTTGTTTCTCTTTAGCAGCCAGAGAATGAGGAAGAAGCTACAGACAGTGATGTCAGAGATAACTCTGTAGTACCCGTAAGTTTTTGTTGCACTTGTTTTCCATTCTGTTGTTTCGGACAAATTTGTTTATAAGTCAGGTAAGTTGCAGACATTTATGGATATGATTGCACCTGTGCACTAGCTCTTTTTACCACACAGAAAAGTGATACTCTGATAAGCCCTTTCTCTGGAGAGTTAAGACTTTGTATTTCTGTGGAGGTGTGAGTGTGTGAGGGGGAGGGGGTAGCATGGGATTGGCTGGTAATCAGTTTGTTCATTGCTGAGTGCCTGAATTTCTTGCTGTCAAAAGTTCTTGCAGTCAAAAGTTGGCTGACTGCTAGTTTAAGTACACTGGTTTGAAACCACAAATCTATTTCATATAAAATACACTTATATTTAGTGTTGCCCTTTATTTAAAATACTCTTTCATTATACTTCATTCAAATCTACAAATGAAATTTCTTCCAGGCAGCGACCAATGACAGTTCCAGCCTGGAAAACATGTCCTTTTGTGGCCTTTTGAAGGTAATCCTTCTGCTTTGTTGATCATCTAAGAAAGATTCATCAATAGAAATTAAGGCTGTGTAAAACAGAGCAATATAAATCATGCTCATCTAATCAATACTGTAGTTCATTTAACAGCCTTTACTGTACATTAACTTTGACAAAGGCTTGCTTTTTTTTACAGTATTGATTGATTGTTTACTTGGTTAATTAGTTGGTTATGTTTGATTATATAAATATCTATTTTTATTGCAACCCCATTAAAAGAAAACATTTAATAAAATGGATAAATCTAGGACTATGTCAATGTGTTAAAACTATAAGATATCTCTTTGCAATTGCAATGCAAGAAAGCAAATTGCAAAAGCATGTGTCAATTGAGCAATAGGATCTATGGTACCTGACCCTAACCTGCTAGGATCACCTTAAATAAACTTAATGTTGACATTGTAATAATGTGTCAGAACTCATTCATGCTTGCTTCATATGTTATTCCATACAGATAGCAATTATCCCCTACTCATAACTTAAAGTTAAACCATGATGAAATGTTGAAAGGAATAATATATCCTAAAGTATTCACTAGAAAGCGGACAAGTCAATACCAAATAAATTGGAAAAAGGCAAAAAGAGTACTGCATAGAATCCAATATTAAAGCACTATAGTGAGGTTGATCTGTATACATCTTATTGCCATTTATGCATTTGGGATTTTTAGTGGGTAAACTTCATGTTCATTGTGTATCTGTAAATGTTTGTTCATTCATTCAATAACTTTAAGAAATTGTGTATGCCCAGTTAGAATACTCACTCTAAAACCACATTGAGAGTTGCCTCCTCTGTTGATTGCCTAATTTTGTTACTGCAGGCAATACTGCATGTGCAGAGGTTAACATTGACCCCTTTTGACCCTGTTTGTAATGGGGAGAAACATTGGGGCTGTGAAAAATTATCCCTTGGCTTCTGTTTTGCAACAAATGGCAAGGGGATGGGGAATTTCTTGTCCTGTATTGCTCTGTACGTACATTAAGGTCAAAAATAGCAGTGCTAGACATTTCACTATTAATATAGCATACAAGCTTAAATTTTACTGAAAGCGCAAACATTTTTCTTCCTTCATAAGATCGTCGGAATTTTCCGGTAACGAAACTAATAATGAAGTATTTTGTAAGCAACAAATGTAAATACGTTGAAAGTGATACTCTGTTATTACCGGATGGATGGATTGGTAATCAGATATACTCAGGAAACGATGTGTACTTCCCCTGTTGTTCTTTCAAGTTACAGGCTGCATAGCACATAATGGCGTATTACTCGAGCTCATGTACGGTACTACACTATTAAGTAAATAAGAGGCAGCACTGAACATGTCATATTATGCGACGTGGCTCGTTCTTACACAAAGTTGTCACGGCCATAATAAAATAAAAGAAAATAACCATATTTATGTTTTCCTTGTCATGTGACAATGTTTTAAGAATAGGTAAGTTACAACTGGAAGCCGGAGAATAATAGGACAACATTGAAGAATATTGTCTACGATACAAGAAATGTCAATTTGATGAAGATATTTTGTATGATTTACAGCAATCTGTTGCAACTATGAGGTAAAATGTTAATGACATAACAGAGGACGGTACGAAAATGAGCATAACTTTAAGAGCAATTGGGTCGAGTGCATACAAGGTTATGATACATTTAGTGGCACCGAATAAACCAGGAGAAAATAAATTTGCCAAACTGGTTGAGCTAATGACAAATCATTACGATCCTCCACCATCTGAAATAGAGTAAAGGTTTAAATTCAACAACCTTGATAGAAGGTTTACCGAGACAGTAGCAATGTTCATGTTGGATTGACATGCATTAGCTGACACCTGTAACTTTGGTCAACCACTATATGACACATAACTAGTTCGTACAATTAACGATAGTCAAATGCAAACAAGATGGCTATCGGAATCCAAATTAACATTAACAAGAGCTCTAAAGTTAGCGATTGGAGCAGAATTAGCTTCTAATTATGTCGAAGATAGTCAAAAATTAGCATATGCTACTGTGACAACAACTGACCAATCGTACACAAAGTATAAGCAAAGCCAAATCATGTCAAATCTAAATGGGGAAAGAGAGTAGGCCTAAAGCACAGCATTATCGTTGTGGTAAAAGAAATCGTACTGAATCGTATTGCTCAAAGATAAACAATCATATCGCGGTAGTGTGAAAGGTCAAAAGCGTATATGTTCAGTCAGAGTTCAAAAGTGAAACATAAAAATGATAAAAGTCCAAAATCGTTCTAACCACACTGAAAAAATAAACTAGTCAATATTGCTACGGACTAACGTTAAATTAGTCTGTAACGTTAGTCAATGCACACGGACTAGCAAAAATCTTCGTTTCATCGCTGCTTCTTAGTTAGTTTACACTGACTAAGGAAAATATAATCGCAGCTTAGTCGGTGGCGACGGACTAAGGTATTTTAACCCATGGACTAAGAACGAAACGGACACCCGATTTACGCCATAATCGTAGCTTAGTCGGTGTCGACGGACTAATGTATTTTAACTCAATTCGATTCACTTCAGTTTGGAAACCGAGAGGCAACGGCAGCTTGCTGGGCTTGGCATAGTTTCATACGATCACTCTAAGCAACTTTCAACCGTAAATTACCCAAGAAGGTCTTTAGAAGAATGGAGGTATTAACTGCATCATCGGCCTACCTGTTATTCCTTTAACTTGAAGGTAAAATTAAAGTTAATTGTTAGGCCACTGGCACTAGTGCTGTATTATGGTTAGTGTAACGCTACCGTTGTCACGTTGGCGTTTCGCAATATATAAGTGCAATGACAGTGAGTAGCCTATAGGCTTCTACTGGGTACTGCAGTGCATTCTCAACACTAAAGTGTGCATTCTAAACACCAATTAACAATGTGTTATGCGTGTATTGGGCTAGATTGAACAGTGGCACATAATCTTCTAATTTATTCCCCAACAAATGCTGGAACTATAAGGCTCAATAGTTTATTTGAAGTCTACACTCATTTGGTAAAGATTTCCTGTAATTTCCCATGTGAATCTAAATGGGTAGGCTTTGTGATATTGAATAAGCAAGGCTAGACCTTCAAACGTACAGTCACAGTAGTCTGAACAAATTGGCTAGTCAACGGTATTATATGTTGCGAGCAGTCAGGATGCACGCTTCAGTTCTATTTAACCTTTTCATTTATCATTTTTTAGTATTTAATTTCCGGTCACGCCTAGGAAACAATTGCGACATTCCTTCACGGTCGACTTGCTTACTGTAAGAAGTATTAACCGTTTTTTTCTCAGGAAAGCTTGATAGTCTGAAGTTATTATAACATGTGCTTTTAGTATACTGCCAAAAGAGTAAGTTGTTGTATTTGTATTGATATTTTATGTAGAAGTAACGGAAAATTTAGTATGTTTAGTTTGGTCTAATTGCACGTTTTTTTTTCTGTCCAATGTAGTGCAGGGTTCACTTGCGCGAATTCAAATTATTCTGTTTATGTATATGTATATGCATCGATTCTTAGATTATGATGTTTTTTGACATTTATTTGTAATTCAAGCATATCTGTTTAGTAGCAAAATTTAAAGGTTAAGATTAATTAGTTTTCTCTTTTTGATCCTAGATTGAATGAAACTCATTGGCGTAAATAATAGATCAGATGATACAGTTTAACGCAGTTGCTAACACTCTGGGTATTCTCTAGTCTTCGCCGGTCCATTATATACTTTAGTACTACTAGTAAGACTAAATCAAAACGACCGAAGACAAACTTAGTGTAACAAAGTACTGATTCTCCTCTAGCCTAGGTCTGAACAGGCTTGTTATGTGAGCAAGCAAAATAACAACTAAAAACGATTAGGCCTATAAATAAGTTGGCTCAGTGCATTTCTGTTTCTAAAATTTTATATTTTTAAAGATCATAAAAACAAACAAAGATTTAGCCCATGTTTTATTATCTCTGTATTCTGGGCATTTGATTCTGGTTGCAATGGTGATGACACTCTCGTTCAAATTTTCAGCTTTATACAGTCTGCTTCAAACTTTGGGATTGTTTTTTGAGACTATAGTGGAAGCAAATCTCACATAACTTTGTGGTGACAACTTTACTTTTTATTTTTTTCAAATGATGAATACTTTGCTGTTTCTTTTTTCCGGCAGGAATTGAAAAGCCAAATATCTAAGTCAAGGGTGAGCTTTCCTGTGATGTACGACACCAGTGTGGAGGCAACAACAGAAGAGGAGAACTGTGTTATATATGGCTGAAAGACATGTTTTAAGATGATATATTGGTGCCCTTCGCAGAACAAAAGAGTTTATCCAAGAGTCCAAAAAGCAAAGGAACAAGTACCATAGAGAAAAAAGATGGAAGAGTGAGTTTAACTATTGTGCCCAACTGTTTAATGATATTTAAGATACTTTTCATAACCTGTTTAAAAAAAAACAGTCTAGTATATCATTTACGTGCAAGCTTCATAAGTTTGGTCAAATTTTCACTGATCTGTAGAGCAGGAGTCCAGAGGGTTTGGTTAGGTGGGAAGGTAATCAATTGCCTGGTACATCACAAGTGGTTACCTCATGAGCTGACCTAGGTCAGCCTTGAGGGGTCAATTATAGATCACTGGCAGGGGTACCCCACCACCAATAATTACTGGCGATGGCCATTTGTTGCTCTTGGGGCCATACCTGACACATTGTTCTTACTTTGATGTGGTTACCATGAAAGCTGCTCTAGGTTAGCTATTAGGTGACTTTAAAATTGCTCTCCCAGCCACACCCACCACAGTCGGTTTGCCAGTCGTCAGGTTTCATATACAGGAATGCATTGTGAACATTGTGATGTACAGTACAAGGCAATTGGTTACCTTCCCAGCTAACCAAACCCTCTGGGATCCCGGTCTATTGGGATCATTATTAACATGATTAACATAATTATTAAGCTTTGAGAAATAACTTGGTGTTATGCTGTGCAAAGCTAATATTAATTTGGTAAAGCTGCTATTCCTGGCTTATAATTTGAGGGACCTAGATTTAAATGTATACCTCCCAATATGTTATAAAATTTTAATGTAAATGTATGTTTATGATAATGTGAGTTATCATGTGCTATATCTGTATCTGTGCTTACACGTATATCATATTTTCTGTTCACAGGTCAATAATGGTGCAGATTTTGGCTTCCTGAAGACAAGTGGGAGGCCATTTGTAGTTAAGAGAAACACTCTTTGTTCGTGAAGACTTAACTGGTGTCGATTTGGGGTACCACTTTAAAACGAAAGTCATGAGGAACCCTTGCCCAAGATTCAACTTTGCATTATTGTGCAGTGCTATACTTTTGCGATTCATGTTTGATCCATTAACTTGTCTTAACTTTGTTGGAAAAAAAAATCAGATTTTCAGATTTTATTTACAGTGATTTCTTCTCTATCTGTCGAAAGTCAGCCTTTTGTAGACATCAGAAGTTTTATCAGAAATAAATACTGCCAACGTACACATTATTTGTGTTTCTTCTGCTCTCTTTTCTTTCAGTGATGCTAGTCAGTGAAACTAGTCGGGTTTAATTCTTTCAGTGATTCTAGTCAGTGCAACTAGTCAGTCGATACCGACTAAGAAAGGTTAGTCGGGAGAGGCACCATCCTGACTAATGTAAAACCTGCTATAAACTAGTCGGTGGCTCATATAAATTAGTCGGTAAAGACCGACTAATGTCACCAACTAATGTAACTGACTAATATACATTTACCGACTAAGAAATTGTTGATCGACTAAGCTGACGGACTAAGATGACCAACTAAGAAATCCAACTGACTAAGGAATAAATTAGTCGGTATAGCAACTGACTAAGGCTATGTTAGTCGGGGGAGGCACCAGATGGACTAACGTTATGTTAGTCGGTGAACCAATTTAAGTTTTCAGTGCACAGACTGTTAAGCATGCCAAGAACGACAAAAGTGAAAGTGATGACTCACCGCGGGAAGAATGTTTACAATAAATCATAATGATGGAATGAAGCTACATTACAACAGTAAGTACGTTTGCTTTGAACTATATAGGGCGTCATTCACCGTAGTTGGAGAGGCATTGTATCAGGAGTACTTTCCACATTATGTACTAGTGCAGCTAAAATAAGAGTATGTACATACACTGGAGAAAGACTTACAGATATTGGTTTAATGCAATCTGAAGAAAAGAGCGATAAAGGTATCGTGAACTTACCAAATTACTTTGTCATGTGAGGCAGGACCGCCGATATAAGCATATGACTTCACAGCGGAACCGTTGTTAGCTGTAAGTTGTCAGGTCGTGATTAATTAACGAGTTTAAAACTAGATTGGGTGACCATATTTCAGAGTGTATACAAGGTTAGTGATATGAATAGTCCAAAGTCGCTTAAAGAGATACTGAGTAGACATGAGCCAATATTCAAAGAAAAACAGGATCATTGAATGGAACCAAACGAACATTCATATTGATAAAACAATACCGCCAAAGTACTGTCGAACTAGGACCGTAGTCTATGCTGTTAGACAGAAGTTTGAAGATAAAATAATGCGATTAGAGAAAGCTGAACTCATCGAACCGGTACCACATGCTGAGTGGGAAGCGCCTATAGTTCAAGTATTGAAGCCAGACGAACCAATACTCATCTAAGGAGATTACAAGCTAACAGTTAATTAGGCAGCTGAGATTGGCAACTATCCTATTCCAAAGGCGGAAGACATATTCGCAACATTCATGCGTGGAAAGAAATTTTCGAATATTGATCTTAGCCAGGCGCATCAACAGGTACTGCTAGATGACAATATAATGCAATGGGTATTAGTAAACACACAAAAAGGGCTATACCGATATAACAGATTACATGTTGGATTATCATCCGCTCCAGGGATTTGTATATTACAAGTACTATGTACTTGAATGATATATGGAGCACAGGTATACATATTATATGGACACAATGAACATATTACTGACACAATCAGGGTCTGCGGGATTACTCCCTGAAAAGAGACAAATGTATTTTTAAGTCAGAGTCTGTTATTTATCTGGGCTATAAGATTGATGTAAATGGGTAACATCCTACAAGTGATAATATGCGAGTTGTTGAGCAAGAGTGATACTGACATAAAATATTATCTTGAGGTATTTACTTATCATTCTCACCTGATATAATAGAAACATTGCCCCCTCCCCCCATCTACAGGTTATTGAACAAATGGTGTATCTTTCAAGTGGTTACAGAGAGAACGTAGAGCATTCCAATAATGTAAAGAAATTTCTAACTTAAAAAAAAGGTTGGCATACTTTGGTTCTAACTGAGAATAAGTGTTAGCATATGATGCTTCACAGGACGGTAATGTAGTTGTCCTATCACAACAAATGCCAATGGTTCTGAGCGACTCACCGGTTGTTGACAGAACATTGTCAATAGTTGATCAAAATTACTCTGGGGTAGAAATAAAAAGGACTAGCATTTATTTTTGAAGTAAAACGTTTTCTTGCATATATCTTAAAATATAACTAAAAATTAAAAAGCTTAAGCATGTGTGCGTGGTACATCAATATAACCCCGGTCAAATATTGTTCTGTTACGTGTGAGTCAGTCCTCTCTAATTGTGAGGTAAATAAAAAAGTTGATGTTATTGTCAATCAGCATATTAAAAGGACAAAGAAATTGACCCAACAACGACTCCAGCTAAATGAGCATACATTGGAATTATTGGAGTGTTATCTTCAACATACAGAATACCATGTTTGCACATTATTCATTTGCTGGAGCAAATCCGCTTTGTAAAACAGCTCCACCCTAAAACCTATGATTTTTTTTCTAGATTTATTCAGAATGGCTGAATGAGCAAAGTGCCATTTAGTGAAAGCAGTGGTACTAAAGTTATAATTAAAAATATACGTCCTGTGAATTACTGTTTGAAAAACACGTTTGTTAACTGAAGACATACGCGCAAAAACCCAAAAATAGACACACACTTAACAACCGACCAGCCAATCTTTGTGACTACGCACAATACACTAGATCCAACCATTTTACGTTTGCTGATACCACCAATCTTGAAATATATCTTAATATTATCATGTGCAGTTTATGATTTATTTTTGATCGTTTTGGTAATGCTCTCGTTGTTTTCGCGATCACCCAGAAAAGAAAATTACGGATTTTTGCAGCTATTTAGTCAGTTTGGTCTTTTCTGATTTGGGAACTTGCTGCCTTGTGTTACCTCTACTGGCGGTCGCGTTTGCTTTATAAGAGACTGTGATTTCAATTTCATTTTTGTGTCGATTTTTTTTACCAAACGAGTTCAACATTTACTCCTGTTTCGATTCAACATATGTTACTGATTGCTCTTAACAGGTATGTACTTGTGACATAAGGCCGCACCGTATAACATAAACTGTTGAACACACGAAATATAACATTGCAGATTGCATTTATATGGATTTTTAATATACTTCTAAATTTGACAGTCTCCGTTACTTCGTATGGAACAGGACGTTGCTTCGGTAAAGAGTTCTGCTTTTACGAAGAGAATAGCTTCATCGGAAACATGTACACAGTTTCCACATAATTATTAGATTTTGTAGTTGTTTTGTAACAATTCCATTGTTTTATGTCCTGTTTTTACGAACTGTAACAAGCAAAGTGTCAGTAATTCTTGTACAAACAAACCAACTATCATCATCCGCTGGACAAAATAATCAAACGACTGGTAATCACATACAATCATGTAGACAATCTTCCTCCTATGAAATCGAACTAACAAAAGCCAACTTCTTTTTATTTAATACAAATGTTTTGTTTTTGTCTCCTTTGTTTTCCTTTCTTTTCATTAGAGGTACCAAATTAAAGCATGGGGAATTAGTTTTGATATTTTTTACCGTGGCAATGAATTCAGTCACAAACCCCTTGGTTTACTGTGGGTTTAATAAAAACTTCAGACGAGTGTTCAAGCACATGTTGAGACTATAATATACAAAAAGCATAACATTGTATTATTGTAATAACCTTATGATAACTATTAACATAAATGTTTT
The DNA here is from genome assembly GCF_037975245.1 of Apostichopus japonicus. NCBI lineage: Eukaryota > Metazoa > Echinodermata > Holothuroidea > Aspidochirotida > Stichopodidae > Apostichopus > Apostichopus japonicus. Next base: position 15,127,625 of record NC_092576.1, on the reverse strand, counting down.
AAATGTGAACTGTGTCGCAGGAATTGATAGAATGAATAAATGTCAAGTGATAACCATTTGAAGCCATTTACCGGTGTATATCATTAACGCTAATGTCGTGTCGATCTTTTCCAATTAACGAATGTTAAGTTACAAACTAATGAGTGACTACTGAAATTGTATTAGAGGCATAGGAACCGATGTTGAGTTCCAGTATTACATCCTTCCGCCTACTCCCCACCCCAACCCACCCCTTCTTCCCCACCCCATCCCATTCCCTCCCACCTTTACCTTGCTCTAACGAAATGAATTTGATAACAAAGATAGAAAACAAAGTTTAAGTAACTACAGTAATTTCTCTTTCTGACTTGTATATTTGTTGCTTTAAATGTTTCATTAGTTAGTCTGCACAAACAACTAGACAATGCAAAGCTAAAGCTATAGTAATCAAAACATGAGGTAATATGATATAAAAAGTCAAAATGATAAGGAAATGTAACAGTTACAACAATTTTCGAATTAGTATCTTACTTATTTATGAAACACGATGACATTTCTGCTTTATTTAAGTATTAATCATTATACTATCAAGCGACTGATCACAATTACATTCAGTTTTCAGGGGTATAGGAATATAACTCATGACCAGAGCAACCTAAGTCTCATAATTGATTATGGTACGTAATGATCTTGTACTGTTGTCAAGGACATTTTTGGCACGCATACTTTAGTAAACTAAATTGAAATCTTAAGAAGTTACACAATATTGTATTCAAAGCAGCATTTTGCGTTTGGTCGCCGTTTTTCTATTTTTTGACATGTCCATCGAGTTTTTTATATATATATATATATATATATCAATCACAAAACAGCAAACTAAGATATTAGCCAAGTTTTTTCCTGTCAACAACGTTAATTAGCGAGTAATTAAGGATATTTGCAGATAATGAGACAAGTGTTACAGTTCCCCCTAGCATACAGTTCCCCCAAACCCACTAGTTTGAATTCAACCAATCAGAGATGCGGGTTTAGTTATGAGCCGTTGCTAAATATAGATTCAAGACTTTGCGTTGGTACAACCAGGGAGTTGTTATGGAACTCCCTGGTACAACTGCAATATAGACTGTATACAAATCAAGCATAGTGTTGTATAACGTATTGGTCAATGACGTTCGTAGTGTTTAAATATTCATATTTTGGGCGAGGTTTATTGGGATCCCAACGGAAAATATCTTGGAGAAAAACAAAGTTGAAAGTTGCAAATTTTCCAACTTTTATGCCACCATTTGAAGTAAGATTTATATAGATCAGCTAGTAATGTATGTCGTTATGGCATAGTGGAGTCAGTGAGGTTGAGAAAAATATTAGAAAAGGACGCAAAATGCTGCTTTAATCAATCTACCTTCTACATAAGTCTCGTGTAAATACCCCTGTATATTTATTAGAATTAACAGCTGTAAAACTTCCAATATGTTATCATCATCTGCAGATGATCTGAAAATTAAGACGCTTCTGATGATTATCTCATCATTAGATGTGGTAAGTTTGGTATGAAGAAAGTTAAAAACAATGGAAAGATATTTATTTGTATATGTACCTTAAAAAGTTAAGCTTTATCAAAAGTTCAATAATTAAATGAAGTTTAATTTAGATAAGATCGTCAAGCCTTAATGTATTCTGTATAACCGAAAGTATGTTATTGTCATTCAATAAGCAACATCAGTGATTTCGATATCAGTAGTTTGAATAACTATTTTCTTCCCTCAAATAGATCACATGATATTATGAAACCTTCCTTAATAGCAATAATTCTATAGTGGAAAACACTTCGTGTAAAATATTGGACATAGTATATTACTTTCGACTGATAGTTTTTACGATTAAATACTAAACGCCTGTAATAGCTTACCCATTGACTTAGTTTGATATTAAAATTAAGATTCCACCGCTACCCCTCCTTTACCTCCACCACCCCCCCCCACCAAAAAAAAAACCCACCCATGTCTCACATTAATATACAAGTAGTCATATTCATTAAGTCAGCTTGTCATATGTACAATATTATATGCTTTCTTTACTGGATATCACATGACTTATTCATCCCTTATCTCTACCTTCATACATTCCATCAGCCTCCATTCAATGGTATTGTTTTGTTGATAAAACTATTCCAATGTCTTCCACCATTTAGAACATTTTTATTTCTTTAACATTCTAACATGAAAACACAAATGCAACTAGAAGACACAAACACAACTTGAAAACACAACTATACCCTACCCCACCAATCCCCCATGTATAATATCAATGCGCAAGTAGTCATAATTAAAGAATAACTTAGTCATAGCAAGGACATTTTCTTCAATATCATTACTTTACACTAACTCCCTCCTGCTACCAGCACCCACACCCTCCATCGATTAACATTGAACATAGTTGGCAAAACTTTGTTTTTAAGTTTCTTCTAAGGAAAACCCGTCCACACAAGGGCTATTCCTCTCGATTACGTCATTGGGAAAACACGATCAAAATTTAAAAACATATATCCCTGAATTTTGCAGTAAGATTTGAATGATCAACATTTAATGTCATAACAAGACAATAATTACGTCAACCTCATAAGACTATACACATGGCTCATACTTCGGACTCAAAATATGTAACGGGACTCTTTCTTCTATGTTTTTTTCATGTTACCAAAGAAAGACAAGTTCTTGTCAATTTGAAACAAATTAAGATTTTAATGAAATCGAATAGATATAGCACAGAGACATTACCAATGACCATTGCACACTAAAACAGAGCAAGTGGTCCTCGACGGTGGTTTTCAAAGACGGATATCTTCACATTCAGATAAAAAACCAGTAAAATATTCATCACCTTCAAGAAAAGATTCATGCAAGATTTTATGAAGTTGCCCTACCATTTGGGCTGTCCACATCACAAAGGGTCTCAATAGGGTGGCAGAAACCTGTGGTCAAAGATGTGTAACGGCTCATGTAACTTGACGATATGTTGGTCTGTAATAATTTACAGCAGGAGGAAGTTATACAAACACAACATTCACGAGAATCTGGAATGTATCGTGAACTGACAGTCCTCACAGAATGCAAGGTCTGCCTTCACCGGACAGGATCCATCAGCTACTCACATCAATCCGCAAATATGTCAAAATAAAGGAAGTCTTGTCAAGATCTTGGCTAATAAAGTTTGGCCTCATGACAAATTTAGTAGACTTGCTCCCTATTTTTAGAATTCGAATTTGGCTGATTCAAAATACGAACTGCACTATTGCCAGCGAATCCAGTCTTAGGAAGATAGTTGCACTCAATTTCTGAGATGGGTCGACAATTGGCAACCTTGGATCAAAGTAGGGGCAAACATTGAAAAGTACATGCATTTACCTTGACCTCTGCCAAACGTGAACTTTAAGAAACCATATTCGTTTGTAAAGTGTACATTGGAAATCTCGGTTGGTTGTTTTGAAAGTATAAATATTTGGTTTTATTTCTTAAAAGCTCTCTATCAAGGGACAACATCATCCATGACGTCAAGAGAAAAAGGTGTTTAGAGAAACCATTCCAGAAGAAGAGAAAATTGGAATACGAAGAAATGAGAAATATTTATAACAAAGGAGATGGTCAGGAGGATTCAGTTCTAGATGATGAAAAACAAACAGGAACCTTGGTTTTTTTGATCATTTATATATATATATATATATATATATATATATATATATATATATATATATATATATATATATATATATATATGTATATATATATATACATATATATATATATATATATATATATATATACATATATATATATATATATATATATATATATATATATAATTGCAAATGTTGGAATAGGCTAAAGCCAGTCATTTAATGGTAGGATTAACGAAGCATTTGTCTTCCTCTTACAGAGTAAGCTAATAATACTAGCTAGTTGAACAGTGCACACGCAGCTGATTTACATAATAATGGTAACTTTCTAATGATGTTCAGCCATTATAAGATTTGCTAATGGCCATGGAGAGTTGCAACATAATCGGCAGAACCTGTTAACCTAGATTGTGATAAAAGACTTAGTTTACATAGTCGAGAATGAAATAGAACGAGATTTTATGTTTCCAGCTTCTTGTTCTCTAGTATCTAATCTTTCTTTCCTGCAATATAGTCAGTATTCACGATACAAATAATACTTAAAATGAACGTGCACATTCAGTTGTTTCGAGAAGATAATTTGAAGAGGCACAAACTAATTGTTACAATAACCAATAATATAAATAATATGCCAATCAATTCAGTCTGCAACACATTTAGCACCGTAGTAGTGGCCATAGATTGCGTGGAAAAATCATCGTCGGTACAAAAATCTTTTAATTCTAACTCCAATAAGTTCTTACCTTTCAATTCTAATGGTGTGTCACAGTCCACAGGGTAACGGAAAAACTTTGTCTTTTGAAACCAATGATATAGAAATTTCATTGAGCAGTCACATCCCCAATTGTTCCCAAGTAAATAAAGTCCAAAATCATGATTAACCTGGAAAAAATCGATCGGTAGGAAAGATAACTTGTTGAAAGAAATACGCAGGGTTTCAAGATTATCCAAACCAACTAAAGCCAATGGCGAACACGTATGAATATTATTCTCTTCGAGATTGATGTACTTCAAGTAAGAATTATGCTCAAAAGCAAACTCGTGGATATTAGAAATGTTGTTCTTTGCAAGTGAAAGATATGTTAGGTTGGGTAGTCTAGTCAAGAGCATCGATGGTATCTCACGTAAGTCATTTTCGTGCAAAAGTAACGCTTGAAGGCCATGTGGTTCGTCTCCGAAAAGAGATTTTCCAACAAAAGAAATATTATTTCGTGGAGCTCTCAGCGTTTCCAGATGAGGGAAACCGTGCAATCCGTAGTCGTCTAACGCACTTAAATAATTACTTGATAAATCGAGATGCGAACAAGTTGGGAATTTGGTGGGAACCGCAACGTTTAATTTCAAAATGTTATTTGATACTAAATATAGACTTTTAACAAAGAGAGTACTCTCGATTTCTGTCGGAAATGGAAAACTTTCGAATACGTTGTTCGACAAATGTAACGTCTGAAGTTCAACCAGTCCGTTAGTAGCATCATAGCGTGCATTCATTATCAAATTTTCGCGAAGTTGAATAACCCTCAGTTTATCACAGCACGAAAACGAGAAGGCCTCCACTTGAGTTATCATGTTTCCACTTAGGTCAAGGGTGGTCAATCGCGTAAGAACTTGAAAACTTTGAACAGGCACCGATGTGAGATAGTTGTAAGCTATGTCCAATCTTTCAATCTCTCGCGTGGCATTGAAAATTAAATTATTGATTGATCTAATGTTGCAGAATTTCAGAACAACGGCTATAAGGTTTGGGAAAAAAGGCAGAATGACTTCTCCACTCGTTAAACTTGTAATATCGGTGTTGAAAATGATAAGGTTTCCCACATCCAAGTGTTCTAACACAGGGAATTTGGTGATGTTCATGAGATTTCCATCACACTGAAAGATACGCCATCCAGGACAATAGCATTCCTTTGGGCATCGTTCTAGGCAATTTGTAAACGTCGCCAAGACTAGGATGTAAATGCAATACCCTTTCATGGTCAAATAACTACAATGCTCGTGTCCGGGTTAGAGCGAAGAGGATATCTGTAGTGTTGAAAAGGGAAACATTAGTTGCGTATGTTGATTTGTTTATATCATTCATAAACTGATTTAAGCAAATGACAAATGATCCGCCATCTTCTTTGAAGTTAAGAAAGAAAACAACGATCACTGCGAAGACCACGACGCCGGCGATGATAAAAATAATGATTGCAATGACGAAAGATGAAAGTGATTAGTAAGAACTTGTTAATACTGCAAATTAGAGCTGTCCTGGTGCTTTAAAGCTGACAATGTACACAGAACTACCACTTCTTTGAGCCAAAATGGATTTTTTTTCCCCCTGAACTGAACGTGTAGCAAGTAGTATGACAGACATATGTAAAATTATTAAAGATCAACACACCACAAAAATTCCGTTTTAAGTCATTAATACGCATTCACACCAGTAGAAACACTGTGGCTATAATGACCGGTGATCTATTCCTACCTTCACCTGATGAGTCCCAAAAAGACGAAATCGGTCGTGAATTGGAATTTCAGCAAACGATGAGATGACCTACTCACATATAAAAAGAAACAAGCACCAATAAATAATGAAAGAATCAAACGAACTTAAAGCAAACAAGCCATGTTAGTGAGTCCTCAGTCAAAAGTAGACAACTTGACGATGATGTTCATAACGAAATGAAAGCTTTCATCTTCTTCGTTCATATGACAGAAGTTTGACCTCCATGCCAATTATTGGGATTATAAATGCATATTCCGTGATAGCTTTTTTAGGGGCCTTTCCATACTCTGTAATTTAAGCTAATGGAAGTCACAGGTTACGAAATCTTAGATATAAATAATACATGAGTGGAAAAGGTTGAGAAGGGGGGAAAAACTTATTAAGAAAATATCTTATTCATAATAATGCCAATATCTGTAGGACGGTGAGCCTCGAGGTCGTAGTACGGAAGTGAGAATTATAAATTAAGCATTCTTAGTAAATGTAAATACCAATCTGGACTATAACAGAAGTAGATCAGTGGCGGCGGAACCGGGGGGGGGGGGGGGCTTGGGGGGGCTCAGCCCCCCCAATGAAAAAGTTGAGGGGGCAAAAGCATGATAAGCCCCCCCAATATTTACCAAGGCTCCGAAACGTACATCTGCCCATTTTTTAATGCACACTTGTCGATCTGTCCGATGCACACGTATACAACATATAGGTGTAATAATTAAATATGATAATTGATTGTCTGTATCATGCCTCATCGAATATTAGTGTTTTAAATAAGAGGGTAATAAGCTAAACGCTACACTCATGAACATTTGCGTTTACACTACGAGTACACGCAAGGCGTGGAACATGGCTTTATTTTTTAAACGCAATCAATTATTAAACGAACAAAAACACAATATTAGCATTTCACCTGTACTGTATAGGGTACATGCATTCATGACATGATGACAGTGCTAGGTCATAGAAATTTGTTGGCAACTGCACATGGTTTTGGAATTACCCATTTGTTGACATTAAGAAATGCTTTCTGTTTTTTCTTATGACATTTATTTAATTCAGGGCGTCGGAGCCGGTACGGGCAGGTCCGCCGAACGCCGGACCAATATTCACGACGCAAAAAAAAGTAGGACTAAAAAATGGAGAAAAAAAAATCTCGGAGGTATATGTTTCAATGATTTTCAATAATGATGACGGCAAGTAGGCTAAATGTGACTACTCTGGCATGGCAGGGGTCTTGCTTTCAAGCCCGGCAAGTGCCATTTCCTGCAATCTGGGAGGCATATTTTCAAAATTTTCTCCATTACGCTCCGCGCCAACCATGGTGGCGCGTAGCGTAGTTTGACCTACCAAATGTCCCCCGATAATTATGATATTTGGCCACACTCTGAACCGCCGTACCAATCAAAAATAGCTTCCGACGCCCTTGTAATTATTGCATTTAATTGCAAGTAGTAATTTACTACACTCAAAAACGTCTCTGCGAGTACACGTCGAGTATACTCTCTTAAAACACCATCGAATATACAAATTACAATGTTTTTACAGATTTATACGTGCAATCTGAGAAATTGCAGGCTTGAGACCCATGTTTTAGGGCTAGGTATTCGCAGCATAAAACACTCGGTAAGTGCCGTTTCCGGCCATCTGGGGGGGTTGAAAAACCCCAAATTTTCTTGTACGCTCCGCGCCAACCGATGGTGGCGCTCCGCTTAGATAGTTTCCACATATTAGGCCCCCCCAATAATTTTCCCGTTCCGCCGCGCCTGAAGTAGATCAAAACATTTAAGAAAGATACAAATCCGATCAAATCCTTTTATTAGCAAACCTACAATTTGCAACAATATGTGACGTCACCTAACTTCTCATCTCGAGAGTGACGAGATCCACTAGATATGAGGTAGGCGCCCGTCTGGGGAACGTTCCCATTCAAAGTCGACTCAATACTTTAATCGCATTAATTACTTATTTTACATGAAGCTTCTAAGAATTAAGATACAATAATGAGTTCGTAACTAAACTTGATTTGTCAGTCTGTTTTTACATTAGCATTTTCAGTTAGATTTGTAAACCTGATAAAATAATTACATTAATTGGGAACTGTGTTCACAAAATGTAAACTGCTCCATGCATCTCTTCTTATCTTTTGGAAAAGTAATTTTTACCGTTTCTTTAAAACATGTTATCATGCAAAGTAAGCTGTAATGCGACATGTACCTTCTGCTATCAGCGTACAACTGAGTCTTGCAAACTTTAGACTAATTTAACGCCAACGCCTTTTTCTGTTTATCCTATAAAGGCGAGAATAAACTTCCATGTTGTGTATCCTGTAATTACACCTTCCCACCCAACCCATCTAATTTCGAAAGTGAAAATTGCATTTTTTCTTGTTTTGTTCTCTTAGTCTGTTTACTGTTTTAGTTTGAGGTAATTCTCTGTCGTCTGTTTTTAATTATTATTCCGATGTTTCCAATTTTTCTAGTGTTTGTTCATCTTTTGTTTTACTTTCCTGTTCATAACAGCCAACTGGCTGTTTAGACAGGTTTACTCCTTGCATTGAGATTATTCACACACGTAAATTGTTATTTGACCGAAACTGCATGGCGAAACCAACACGGTCTTCTGCTTTACAAAACTAAGCGTAGGCTTAGTATAGCTATCGCGTGATAGGCTGACCCTTTTCCTCCCCGTGCGCTCGTACGTACGGTGATATATGCAAGAGCGCTCATATCAATGTCTGCAATAACTGTATCTATGCATGCTGTACGTACATAATACCCTCGTGCGTGCGCTGCGCATACATTTATATTCTTTTATTTACTATCCCGTCACACACAGTGGTTTGTCAATGGAAATATTTTGTTGTCTTTTCATAGGCGTCCATATCAACACGTTTTGGGCAGTTCTCTGCATTGCTTGCAGTGTAGTCTACACGTTAGATATATCTTGCCATCGTTCTTTGTCTTAATTGTTCGAACGTTTCCAATGATATGGTTGCAGAGAAGAAGAGGGCGACATTTAAAGACATAAACAGAATATCCATGGCTGGTTAGTGATATTTTACACTCTGTCTGAAGCTGCTTGTCTGTTTGTGAAGTTAGCCTATGCTTATCCTGCGCGGATAGTCTAGGCAAAAGACTTGTTTGTGAATCCATGTTCTTATGCATGACATTTTCCAACCCTGAATATCAAATCTCTGTTGAGGAAGGTGGCATGAATAAGCTGTCGTTAGCATGTTCAGCTACTAATGTTTATATCACCTTGTCGGGACAATGTTTTCTATACTGCAGTAGTGATATGTACCGCTTTCAGAGCACTCGTATTGTCAGTACGTACAGTATGAATATCATGTTTCTATCAGATCAAGGTTAGGAACTGTTTGTACTGTCAATACCCGTGCTTTGAGAGCATGATATTGGCGTAGAGTTTAGAGAGGTATTAGTTTTGGGAAATTGTCCCAACTGGCTTTTTAGACAAGTTTACTCCTTGCATTGTGTTTATTCACACACGTAAATTGTTATTTGATCGACGCAGCATGACGAAACTAACACAGTATTCTGCTTTACACAATTAAGTGTAGGCTTAGTGTAGCTATCGCGTAATAGTCTGACCCTCCCCCCCCCCCCGTGCGCGCATACGTACGGTGATATATACAAGAGCGCTCATATCAATGTCTGCAATAACTGTATCTATGCATGCTGTACGTACATAATACCTTCGTGCGTGCGCTGCGCGTACAATTATATTCTATTATTTACTATCCCGTCACACACAGTGGTTTGTCAATGGGAATATTTTGTTGTCTTTTCATAGGCGTCTATATCAACACGTTTTGGGCAGTTCTCTGCATTGCTTGCAGTGTAGTCTACACGTTAGATATATCTTGCCATCGTTCTTTGTCTTAATTGTTCGAACGTTTCCAATGATATGGTTGCAGAGAAGAAGAGGGCGACATTTAAAGACATAAACAGAATATCCATGGCTGGTTAGTGATATTTTACACTCTGTCTGAAGCTACTTGTCTGTTTGTGAAGTTAGCCTATGCTTAGCCTGAGCCTAAAGTCAAGGGCTATTGAATCCATGTTCTTGTGCATGGTATGATTAGAGGTTAAACGTCGTAAAGAGTGTCAATAATATAGAAGTATATAGTTGCAAGGTGGCCTAGATAGCGTTGAAATTAAAGATATTTATCCGATAATGAGTAGAGTTAGAAATGTTGTTCTATGAGTGTTACAATAGTAAGCCTCGTGCACGCTAATAGGTTTATTCTTTCTCAGGGATATCTGCTGTATTGACACTAGTCTACTTTGTCTAGTGTCATTATTATCCCATCTTTCGATTGTTTATGCAATGCCATAGACAAGCAAATACGTCCAATATGTATGTTTGACCGAAGTCAGTCTCTTACGTTCATATTTAACGTCCATGATTACGAACCGCTAATTGCCAACAACTCTGCAACTGAACGACATACATTAATCTTGGAGTCACTCGAACCGGGGATCTTATGATTGGAAGGCACCGGCGTTAACCACTGAGCTAACACTCAACTGTTAATGAGTCAGATGAGTGATACGAAAGGAAAGGAGGGGAAAGGAGCTGAGATTGTGACTAAACATAGTTTCTTAAATCTGTCTATACGATGGTAAAGTTACAACTGAATCGTGCCACTATTTCAATCAGATTCCCTTACATGCTCGTGCCATTGTTCATGATAGTACGATCTTTTGTATCGCATTGTCTTTCAAGAGCCAACACCTCACGTACTATCAGCACGTAGGAAATGTGAAGTAGTTCTAAGAGGAGCAAAGCTGTTTCCAAACTTAGTGGTACTGAATATGCTTTATAATGACAGAACTATCCTGAAGAACACTGTAAAGAGAGTCAGAAAAAAGCAACGTTGTCTTAATACTGTAGCAAGAAACACTTCCTTTCCCCTAGGGCTGCCACCGTTCCTTCGTTGTATATACTTTCCGAAAAATGTTGGTTATATATATATATATATATATATATATATATATATATATATATATTTATATATATATATATGTAAATATATATATATATATGTATATTATATATATATATATATACATTTATATATGTATATATATATATATATATATATATATAAATATATATATGTATACATTTATATATATATATATATAAATATGTATATTATATATATATATTTACATATACATATACATATACATATATATATATATATATATATATATATATATATATATATATATATATATATATATATATATATATATATATATATATATATATATCTTTTATCTTTTATCGGGGCTGTTAAACAGTTTTACAACTGATGATTTGACTGCCAAGGATTCGTTCAGTTTCTGTTCGGAAATTCAGAATCTTTCTCTGAACCATGACTCTTTAATGGCTAGTTTTGATGTAATTTCTTTATTCACCAATGTTCCTATGGAATATACAATTTATGTTATTCTGACTAACATATATATACAAAAACGCATTGTTTTGTACAATTGAACGTGTTGATCTTAGGAAATTATTGCTTAAAGCAGCTACATCCCACTTTATTTTTAACATTTCTATGTATGAGCAAATTGATGGGTGTGCCCTTCCTTGAGTGTCTGTTTAGCCAACTTGTTTATGTGCCACCTTGAGAAGAAATTGATCCAAATTTGTCCTAAACTTCCTGGTGCCCCAAAAAGTATAACATTTTGGTTATAAGGGCTTTGCATGAACGCGCACGTAGATTGTGTTCGTCGGATTCCTTGTTCGTTCATGGATTGCAATTTACTAGACGCATTTTGACTTTAAATGGTTACCCTAGGAAGTTGTTGCATGAAATGGAGAGCTATACTTCTAAATTAAGAAAACAACTGGGCATAAGTCCTGTAATTAAATTTGATCATGGGGAGACCAAAGAATATACTGCTTTGTTAAAGTACCATACTGTGGCCCCAGCAGTGATAAACTCGCTAAGACTTTATAGGTGTTACATTAAAGGGTTTTGTGATGAAAATATTCATATCAAAATAAGTTTTCTGCAAAAGAAAATTTCTGCTTTGTTCAATTTCAAGGATGCTTATAAGTTAGATTATGCCAACAATGTTGTATATAGGATAAACTGCCCAGACTGTGATTCCTTTTATGTCGGAGAAACCAATAGACGGCTTAAGGATAGATTCAAAGAACATCTGATGAGCTCTTTTCGTGGTCAGAAAGGCGCTATTAACCTTCATTGTACTGCGCACAAACATAATCTGCCTACTTTTGTTGACCATTGTGCCGCTATTGGTAATGAACCCCAGTGGTTCAGAGGGAAGATTAAAGAGAGTCTCCTAATAAAAGACTTAAATGCTGACTTAAATAGAAACGTAGCGAGCTACGGGTTGGAGCTATTCTAATCCCTATTTACTTTTTATTGCTGGTTGTTCTAATCGTTCACTCATGTTTATCACTATTGTCGTCTTCGGATGTATATTAGCCCTTGAATATGTTAAAAATATTCGCTTGTTTATCTTTTATAATATATATATATATATAATTTTATGATTAATTTTATATTTATATTTATTATTTTTATTATTTTATATTAAACAACTTTTATTTTGAGGAATCTGTTCCCACACACATTCAGCAAAATAACAGCAGATATGTTTCAATTGTTTACATGGAGAGAGCGCTGGATTTATCTAGTGGTAAACGTTGGGGAAAGTTTTGAATTCCTCCCCCGTCCCCTCTCCCCCTCCTTTTCCTTCTACCATTATAATTATGTGTACGGCACAATGTAGGTTACTGTATAGGAAACAAAGTAAAAGTGAGAAATGAAGAACAGTTTATTCCTGACATTTCACAAAAGTAGTTTATTCCTGTTATGTTATATTTTCAAATCAAATATTTAAGCAAAATTCAAGTGCTAGTAATGTTTCTATAGCTATTGAGATTTCTACGATCATGATCAATTTTAAGATATGCTAAAACTCTGGAATGGTTTTCAACGTAGGATTTTACAAAGCACTAGTCTTGCTCTTACATAGCATCCACATAATAATAGCTAGTTGCTTAGGTAACTAAACTTTACCACAGTTGAAATCCGTGCATATAGTATCGGTCATTTTAAAAATTGCTAACGATCTTTGAGAGTTGTAAGATAGTCGACAGAACCTAGATTTGGAGAAGGAGCCAGAATAAAACAGAACGAGAATCTATCTTTATGTTTGCGTGAGTGTCTGTCTGTTTTAATGATCTACAACATAGCAAACTTAACTTTATTCCTAAAGTCATCCTTCAATGAAACAATAACTCGGTTTGACATTTTAGACACATTTAAAGAAAGCACAACTTATGGTGCAGCATAACATTTATAACATAAGATATACAGTACAGTATAAGAAATATAACATGATAGTATAATATGGTATGTAATAACATAACATAACATTACGCATCAAAGCATAGCATAATATGGTGTACAGTTATAACTTAAGTTGTATAGTTGTATAGTATACACAAATATCATGAAAGTTCAATATTTTTGTGATATTTAACGCAGCTAATACATACGAGAAAAACGCATACAAGGTATTTAGTTGTTTCGAATAGACCATTTGAAGAGGAACAAAACCAATATTACCATTACCAATACCATCAATACTATGATAATGGATTTAGTCTGCAACACAAACTGTCTTGTAATATCATTATTCAGCACCGTAGTAGTGGCCATAGATTGCGTGGAAACATCACCGTCGGTACAAAAATCTTTTAATTCTAACTCCAATAAGTTCTTTCCTTTCAATTCTAGGGGTGTGTTACAGTCCACAGGGTAACGGAAAAACCTTGTCTTTTGAAACCAATCATATAGAAATTTCATTGAGCAGTCACATCCCCAAGTGTTCCCACGTAAATAAAGTCGAAAGTCATGATTAACCTGGAAAAAATCGATCGGTAGGAAAGATAACTTGTTGAAAGAAATACGCAGGGTTTGAAGACTATCCAAACCAATTAAAGCCAATGGCCAACACGTATGAATATTATTCTCATCTAGATTGATGTACTTCAAGTAAGAATTATGCTCAAAAGCAATATTGTGGATATTAGAAATGTTGTTCTTTGCAAGTGAAAGAGTCGTTAGGTTGGGTAGTCTGGTCAAGAGCATCGATGGTATCTCACGTATGTCATTTTCTTGCAAAAGTAACACTTGAAGGCCATGTGGTTTGTCTCCGAAAAGAGATTTTCCAACCAAAGAAATATTATTTTTTTTAGCTACCAGGGTTTCCAGATGAAGGAAACCGTGCAATCCGTAGTCGTCTAATGCAATTAAATAGTTACCTGATAAATCGAGATACGAACAAGTTGGGAATTTGGTGGGAACCGCAACGTTTAATTTCAAAACGTTATTTGATGCTAAATATAGACCTTTTACAAAGAACGTATTCTCGTTTTCTGTCGGAAATGGAAAACTTTCGAATACGTTGTTCCTCATATTGAACGTCTGAAGTTGAACCAGTCCGTCAGTAGCTTCATAGCGTGCATTCATTATCAAATTTTCGCGTAGTAGAATAACAATCAGTTTATCACAGCACGAAAACGAGAAGGCCTCCACTTGAGTTATCATGTTTCCACTTAGGTCAAGGTTAGTCAATTGCGTAAGAACTTGAAAACTTTGAACAGGCACCGATGTGAGATAGTTGTAAGCTATGTTCAAACGTTTAACCTCTCGCGTGGTGTTGAACATTAAATTATTGATTGATCTAATGTTGCAGAATTTCATAGAAACGGATAAAATGTTTGGGAAAAAAGGCAGAATGACCTTTCCACTCGTTAAACTTGAAATATTGGTGTTGGTAATGATAAGGTTACCCACATCCAAATGTTCTAACACAGGAAATTTGGTAATGTTCATGAGAATTCCATCACACTGAAAGATACGCCATCCAGGACAATAGCATTCCTTTGGGCAAGGTTCTAGGCAATTTGTAAACGTCGCCAAGACTAGGATGTAAATGCAATACCCTTTCATGGTCAAATAACTACAATGCTCGTGTCCGGGTTAGAGCGAAAAGGATATCTGTAGTGATGAAAAGGGAAACATTTGTTGCAGGTGTTGATTTGTTTATAGCATTCATAAGCTGATTTAAGGAAGAAGAAGAAGAAATGATACTGAATTGACACTTACTAGTCCATTGAACAACAATGTAACTCATTGTAAACAGTTAACATCAGAAACGTGTTCACTGTGTACACTGTTTACACTATTTCGCAAAAACAAAAAAACAAACTGGGGATAATCAAACACATTTACATTACTTTATATTATTCTCGAGGAAAGCACTTTTACCTAAACGCTCTCAAGAAATTCTCGAATTTGTTTGATATTTTCATGTCAATTTCAACTTTTTGTCTTGAATATATAACTTTTCGAAGCGCCATTTTGTAACAAAGTTCAAGCTTCGTTTCGTGTATCAAGTCTGATACGCAAGAACTATATCTTTCTGACTTCATATATACATAATGCGTCTTGTGATATTCATAACACTTTCATACTTCGTTGGTGATTCCCAGTTACAACCATTGGCGACAGGTGCAGTTGATCTATGACAAAAAACATACCCACATTTTAGCTTCTTTCGTTCTATAACAAAGAAGAACAACACGGTGATCACATCAACGTAACAACATATTTTTGTTAACCTGTGTTGAAAACATTAGGATATGATATTTACACTAGTCTAAGCAGTGGCATATCCCAAGCCACCGTCAGTCCGCGGAATAACTTTATTTCAGTAGGGGGATTTTTTTTTTCAAATATTAGAAGTAATTCTTAGCACAACCTTACGTTCAGACCTACTTTAATATGCCTCACAAGTTTGTATTTTGAACGTCTTTGAAACTTTTAAGCCGTTAGGATCTAACTGTTTATGTGGCTACATCATGTGTATCATGGAACGGACGAATCTTGTGATGTTTCAGTTACAGTCTCGTGCGGCCAACTGGCAATTCTTTGGTCAAATGACACGTGGAACTGATTATTGAAATTACGTCACTTGCAGAGAAATGCCTTCCCTCGCACCGAGATTGCGCAGTCGGGTTTCACAATACTGGCCATTCCCCTATTTTATTTCTTAAATGTAAGTTGTATGTGTTAAGGGTATAATTGTTTGATACGTTGGATTGCTTCGCATCTATCACAACAATTTTTCCATCTGGAACCAAAACGAGAGGGACGTAATTTTGATATTTGTTTCTTCAAATTTAACAAAAATTAAGTTTTGCCTTAAAGAATGTAAAACAAGGAACTTGATCAACCTATGTATTCTATTTTTCAGTAATTTTCATTGAATTAATTCCACGCGAAGAAAATATCCCACTTAAATTACTATGTTTGTGCAGACAACACATTGGCATGTGCGCAACGGAAGGGTGTGGTGATAGGCCTATACATTGCACACACAAAAAATCAAACATGGATTTACCTTAAACTAATCTACAACGACAAAGCGACTGTCAAATTGCGAAGCTGCATATTCAATATTACCTAAAACTAGTTACCATACAGTATCTGCAGGTCTGGAAGGCATGTAATGTACATTAATGTACTGAACACACCTCTAAAGCGTCTGTAAAAAAGATGTTATAGGCTATCCATATGTTGTGAATGTCGGAAATCAACAGAAGTAAAACGAGTGTTTAAACAAAATGCCAGCACAAGAATACTGCAAATATGTCTTTCACAGTATCATTAATTAAGATTTATTACTCATTTTGTTCAATAGTAATATATGATGACCTCTCTCGGTAAATTAATCTCTCGACATTTACCAAGATCGATTCGAACACAAGTTGCATTTTTTTTTACCACAATTGCACTAATTACACACAGAGGATGAGTTATTCAAGAATTGAAACTAGAATTAATGACAAGCTCTTGCTTTGTAGCAAAGGTAGGCTGTTGATTTCCATATATTTTGTCCTTCTGACAACGTCTCATGTTTTGTAAGCCAACCAGATTATCGTTAAGTCCTAATAAGAATGTTTCAATGGTAACATGATCTATGTAAGCCGTAAGATTGCTTCATGTATGTGCTAATCATGCAGAAAATCCCAAATTATCAATATAATACTTTTGATTCATTAACTAAGGAGAAATAAAACAATACATATTCAACTGTTAAGTGAACAAGCATTCTTCAAGCAGTTTAATTTATTCATGAAGTCACATAAACTAAGATGATAAATGTTACTAAGATGATTTATATATGCCAAAGTTCAGACGCAGGTATAGATAGAAGTAAAACATCGACTTATCTGGAAGAAGCAGGTGTGATAGACTTATGCGTTATATACACATCAATCAATTATGTTCTTTGTCTACGAACTTGATTCTGTAGGATTTATATATCAATTGGGGCGTCAAATCTCTAGAAGACTTGCATATCATTACATTTGAATTTCAGTGTATTTACATGCACACAACACAACTACCACTACTCTGTTGCAACATTGGCAGCATTGAAATATTTATAAATACCCTCAAGCTGCCCCTATCAATTGGAAGGTTGTTAAAAGGTTCAGTCATGGGAACGATATTCGAGGAGATTTGAAGAAAAAAAAGAACGGAAAAAGGCAAATGATCTTACAATCACAGTCAATCATTTCGGACCCCGTCTGTTTGGCCATACACATTTGGACACAATAAGCCCTTCGCGGAGACTTCCAACTAAAGATATAAAATTCTGTTACTATCTTGCTTGTTTGCTGTCTAAGACGGTTAAAATTAAACAAACAACTTTCGTAAACTTGTAGACGAAGTATTTGACCTTGTGGGACACAGTTTACCACGTCGTGAAGCGAATACAACCACTTTCATTTTAATTTGAAACACCATAGGTTAATGAAATATATTGCAAGTTAACACTGCTGTGATGCCAGTGGTGGAAGATTGGCTAATGGGTGAAAGAGTCGTGGTTGAAGGGAGGGGGAAGTCAGGTGTAAGGGTTCGGCAAGGAAACCATGTTACAAGGGTTCGGGGAATTAGCAAGATGTAGTGTTGGGAAAGAAGGACATCATGTTGCACAAGTTTGATAGTATTGGATCATTATTATACTTGGATTTTGTTACCTTTCCGAAGACACAATTCACATCGCTTCTCTCTCTCTCTCTCTCTGAAAAGTCAGTCAGCTCACCTTGTCAAACACAATTTTAATCTAGAGCCCAAAAAAAGGACAATAGCAATTTATCATTTTGGCAAATGAGTCTCAATGAATTAACATACTGGATCCTCAATATAGGCGCTAGCAGCTTTATAACTCGCCCGCCTTCAGACACTACCTGCAATAACTGGGCGTGTCGACTGGACGGTGCATTCCGAAGTAGTATACTGCGTTCCCCTATTTTCGTGCGGACACGCCCTGTAAGCCCGGAATCCCATGCATGACGTCACACCTACAACCTTAGCCTAGCCTACTATACTATACCAGTACCAGGTCCTTACCAAACTACCGATTAAAAAAATTGAAGTAGCATTTGGCTGAACTCAAAAAGTTTTTCTGCAAGTTATACTGCATCACTTGTGGCGCTATAGTTCGGTACGGAATGTATATAACCTAACGTTAGGCTATAGCCTTATTATCAAATCAGAAACCTCGATGTTGACGTCATGCATGGAATTACGTGCTTATAGGGCGTGCCTTGTCGTGCGACCTGTGTTTTCGTGCATCACAAACATACAGCGTTAAGCCTACATCTTATTTATTCTAGGGCCTAGCCTTAATTGAACTTCACGAGAATATGCCTCCGTCTATACCTGCATGCTAAGTTACACTATAAAATAGAGTAAACCACTATCACTTAACGTCGGCGTCACCAATTTGTTGGATGGAATAATTAAATCTTATCTTACGTCCAGTCTGATCATCCAATTGTACATATGTTTATAACAAAACACAAGTAGACATAATTACACTGTAGCGTTGTCGCACGTCCAATTGTAAATGAGGAAAAAACGCTCAACAGATAGACCATGAGAAAGAATACATTCCACCTACCCCAAATACAAAGTTTTGTTTAAAGAACACAACCGTTATGGTTTTATAACGATTTTTGTGACCCTAAATCACCTGGGTGTTCTCCAAGTCCCCGCACGGTTCAATGCGCGATGACACTAAGTAATATGAAAGATGTTATTACGAAACACATCAATCGGCGATGAGCAGCGTTGTGATTTTCCATATATATCTATTTCGCGTGTCTTCAGGTTGCGTGCGCTTGCGCGTTGTCTGTTTCAATGAATGAAGGTGTCGGATATGATCATCTACAGTAGATGTATGACGTCGCATACAGTGATTTACCGGGGAATTTTGAACCTGCGTAACATGAGCATAATATTGTACACAACTTTGATGGAAGAAATATATGCGTCTAGAACCAAACGGTTTTGTGTGCAATTAAGTACCACAAAATAATTCAAGCTACCAATGAATATAATTACGTTGAAAAAGGCAGTCTTGTCCTACTAGTTTATACTGGTTTATATACTGCTCGTTTACTGCCATACTGTCAACTATTTATTTTATTTTAAACATTTTGTAACGGAGGGCCTCGGGCAAGTTTTGCCCCGGCTAACAGAGTTACCCTCTTCTATGCGAAAGTTCAAATAAAAAAATAATACGGACCCTCATGGTTTGGAAAGCAAAACAGATAAAACATATACAGTAAGAAAAGTTATTTATTACTGTTGTTTAAATTTCTGTTTGATACAGATCATGCGTTGTTTCCCGCTCCTGATTTACGTATAAATGAGACATCACTGTACAACCGCAATCACTTTCACGTTCACATTAACACGTTGAACTTAGAAATTGAAATCTAGTTAAGGTTTTATAATCTCTTGTTTATTTTCTCATACCATCACCGAAGTTTGTATTGGATTTGTCAATATAGTGATGTTTACTAGCTTAGGCTACTCCGCGACTACACATCATTATGATTTGAAACAAAGAAATACACAAAGTAAAGTAAGCAGAGAAAACTAGTTTCACTTATCAAATGCAATGTGAAACTTCCCATGCATGAGTCCACGACATTAGTGAGTGTATGTAAATATTGCTATTGTATTCAGCGAGATTCTGATACCGTAATCTGTTATTTCCTTGTAAAACCATGCAGATGTTTCTCTCTTCGATGCAGATCAAGACAATTATTGATACAGTTTGCAGACTGGTTTTTATATACGATTTATTGCGAATTCATACTAACATACCGACAATATATAGCTTATTTTATGCTGGTAGTCTACATAAGAAAAGTGAACTTATTCTACGAATTCTGCAAGATAACATAGAGAACAAAATTGCATAAAGCTGGTCTAACAAATGAAAGAGACATATTTCGTGATCGAAATTTAAAATGATATCAGGACTAATTGTGTAGAACAATTGTTTCATATATCAATTGTGAATACCATGACTGCAACTAAGATAATGCATGTCTTGTCAACATCAGTGTCCAACAACTAACCGTCATATGCCAGATATAACCGTGAAATGGTTTGTCAAAAGGTTATCAACGGTTTTTTGAACGGTTCTGAAGTACAATCTAGACTCAAGGAGTGAAAAAATACATGTTTTAGGTGGTATAACAATTGACGAGAAGATACTAGAAGTTCTAAACATAAAATTAAAATTTTGAACATTTTCGATTGTCGAGTAAAAACTAACGTTTTGTCACATATCTCTGTGTATGTGACGGAATTGTTACACTTGAGGTATACCCAGACTTATAGTTTGCCATATTGTTTGAACAGCAAAATATACGATGAATCCTACATCAATGATAATCTAAGTAAATCCAGTGTGTTGATGCCATCATCGATCTTTAATAAGCATTATATTACATATATAAGCAGTAATGTTGTCTGTTCAACGTTATGAACTGATTTACGATATTAACACATTGCCATTACTATATGGGAATGAATTATTAAGATGGCATCGATATTTGACGATTACTGTAAAGTAGTCATCGACTTTAATTAGCAAACTTATCTTACGAAATATAATCATTGTATAAGATAAAACTATCATACTACTTATAACATTAAAGAAATGATACAAATTCACTTCTTTAAGGCGTACCAATATTCTGTAGTAACTATCTATGTAAAAATAACAGTCTTAGAATCTTCGTTCTTTTGTCAATGACAGTTTGAAAATGAATAAAAGTTTAAGATGTTAAAGTAGCAATTACGTTGTCTTTCTTACAACGGTTGATTTAAAACGTCTTTCATAACATCTGGGTATAAAATAAAACTTCGACTGTTTTAGATATATGAATATCCCTATATTACGTAACCTATATAACTGAGTAAGTGTGAAGAAAAAAATAAAGCATTAAAACATCTGAAAATAAATTCAACAACAAGGAAAGAGAAAATCTCGATATAACATGTTTAAAGGCTGCTTGGATTTTCCTTAATTTATTAACTAATATTCTGAGTACGAAATTAGAAAAATAACTTTGATTAAAGTAAGACAGTATGCGCTGTTTCAGTTAATTTTCTTAATTACAATGATTATATTTTTTAGCAGTGAAAATTTCAAAATCATGAGATCTTACCATTACCGGCAAACTGGGAGAATTTTCCTAAAGATTAATGATAACATACACATATCATTAATACATTGTACAGGCATGTTTAGGATTAATACCGATAATCTCATAAAACGATAGATAGAGAATGGTAAACCGATGTTATATAGGCTATCACGCTTTGGTGAAGATTTTTGAGGTGAAAATAAGAGTAACGATTGTCCCTGAAGTGTTTCTCCTCGACCTTAGCTTTTAATATTAGGCTTGCAATAATTAGGACGTTGTTGAAGATTCCTGAGTAGTTTATGGCTACACAATGACGTCATAATCCTGCATTTCTGTTAGGTAGCAGTTGAGAAGTTGATGACACATCATGTAATCCTCCTGGAAAAGAAAGAAAAAATGGAATGTGAAACGTTGCTAAAACTGTCACAGTATGTTGGAGATGAAATATTAGGTGTCTTCGAATGACACGTTTGAAATGCTACACAAAAATTAGAACAACTGGGATAATTACATTGTAACGAATATAAATTCCAGAACCTGTCACCATCAATGACCGATTCAGTAATACAGTGATCTCGGAAACTCTGTTCATTAAATGTGCAAAGAAGGAATTACCAGTGAGTGCGTGCACTCTTTTTAAAATACACGGGTCACTTACGTATCCAGCAAACTATATTTTCTCAACCGCAGTTGTCTAATGGTTTACCCAACGGTTTGTTTAATAATATTTTATCTACATTTAACCAAACAACCATAAACTATTTGGGCAACTTTTTTATATTTATTGGTAAATTGATATGGTATTTGTTGGGAAACCTTTGTCTAAGTTTGGTAAAGACCAAAAATAAAATTAACAATTACGTCAAACATTTAGATATGAGAAGAAAATAAATCAGGAAACATAAGTTTATAGCTACATGAAAACGTGATGACATAACAACATGACACATTATGTTTATGCCTTTGTATTGAATTCTTCACACATTGGCTGTCAGGAAACTTTGTCTTTTATCAAATAAACTTCCAAGCAAACTTTCAGTAGAATGAATGCCTTACAATCACTGGTAGTTTGATTAATTTTGGACCTGGTCACACAAAATTACGTATAGGCCTACTCTATCATATATCAGCTGTTGTATTTATCAATAGTATTTTGTTGATTTTACCTCATCATATGTTAACTGCTTTAGTAACAGTGGACCTTACAGATACAGTAATGATAAAATCATGTAAAACACTATTTTACACTGATAAATACAATTTGTATATTTCAAAGTAATTGTGTATGAGACACCAGTTTTTTTTTGTCGTTATAAATTAGCCTCTTATTACATCAACGTGACCTAATGTTTGACATAACTTTCAGCACAAAGTTCACACTAACTCTTTAAAAACTATGTCGGAGCAAATGATATGAGTATGTGCAAAATAATTGGCATTATTACAGTGGATACTGCCAAGAAATGGCAAATTCAATGTTTAAAGAATATGGTGCTTTCTAAAATCTGTTAGAAATTCGTTGGTAAAATATAATTTGTTAACATTGATGTCTCGACTCAGGACTCTTCAGCTAACCTTAAAAGTACCTTATGCCAGAGAGTTTAAATATTGTAAAGGTGAATACATTAAAAACTATGCACTAGCTGGACAAACAAAAGAAGTCACTCAAATTTTTCCTTTTGTAAGACATATTTAAACTTATGGGTAAATATGGGTAAAATCATACTTGAAGGAACATGCATGACAATAAATAGTCTACAAATAAGTGGGTTTTTAAGTTTGACCAATGTTATCATCTTAACGTAACGTCCTTATCTTGGTTATTCGCATTCGCATTCGAGCAGCTCAACTGGCGTCTGAGTTGAAGAAGGGCAGGTATATGTATGGTTGTATGTATTTCAGATCCTCCTGCAACAGGAACTTGCGAAGAAGCCTCATTGGCTTATCAATGCCGCAAGCTGAGTGAAGTCAGTCTCTTACATTCATAGTTAATTAACGTCCATAATTATGAATTGTCAATTGTCAACAACTCTGTAACTGCACGATATACATTAATCTTGGAGTGACTCGAACTCGGGACCTTAAGATTGAAAGACACCGACGTTAACCACTGAACTAAAACTCCATATCCGGTCTACCTTTGCAGAACATAAACAGTTCCCATAGTATTTGATAACAATATCGGTGAAGATAGTGGCCAATTTTATTTGAAAAAAAATAAGGATACCCTGTCCAATTTTATTTCTGAAAATTGATTAGTTTTCAATATTTTGAGCTCTTATGTTTATTATTAAAATGTGAATGAATAACACTATACAATGCCATGCATGCGGTGTTTGGTTTGTTGTTTTGCTTATTTATATTATTTAAATGTTTGATAAAGGCGGGAGGTTACATGGTGATGATAGTAGGCCATTACTCTTTACACAAGCACCAGCAAAGTCTTCTGAAGCTATGTACTGTATTATCGTAATGTTGTGTTGATGGTACGACATACCATTGTGCGAATCGCATTGGGGTTGCTCACTTTCATATTTTTAACAGTGTCGAACACATTTATCGTTTGTCGCTTTTTTATCCTGTTGATCTCAGACCAAACAGTCACATAAATTCCACTTCTGGATGCGCCATCTCTGCAAAACAAAATTGTCCCAAAGCACATTAGATACTATCAATTTATACATTGATTTACTAAGTACAGCAACATACTTAGGGGGAATACATGACGCACGTTTACATGTACCACACATAGTATCCCAGTTTGAATGACTAGTGGATCCGGATTCACAATTTCTAAAATTGCGACCAAACACATAAGATAATATCAAACTTAAAATTGTCATTTTTTACAAAAACAGCAAACTACATAGGAATACTTAATGGCGCACGTTTACATGTACCAAACATAGCATACATATTCTAATGACCCGTCAACATTGGATTCGATTACTGAAAATGGTAATGAATCATTCTATGACATCTATCCGTGTTTAATTATAGAGATATTGAGAAAATGACGGTTTAAGCTCGCTCGTTTCGTCACATTAACGATCATACTTTCGAATGAAAAAAACAGAGACAAGTTGAAATGAGAACAGAAGTTGATACTGGAAAGAATTTAGATTCTACAATATTAAATCACATATAGTCTAAGTTTTTTTTTACTGATGTCATATGATCAAGTAGCATAATACAGCACCATATTATGTAAAACAAATATTGTGTGTAGTTAGGATCATCAAGTTAGAGAAACTGAGACAGTCGTAATGCTTGCCTTAGGATTTATACTGCTGCAAAAAGTGTTCTGTTTTACTTTTTCATATTAGTTGTACAATTATTACTTATTTTGTTATAATTGTTCTCTCCGAAAGCAATTATGGTATGATTTGCATGTTTATGTAACTGTTAACACCTTCATTACCAGATTAAGAACTTACATGCAATGAATTAATGTTGCACCACGACTTCCAAATCCTGTAGCTGCGATGAAATTTATAAGAGGTATTAAGCTATCACCACTCTTTGGCCAGCTGTTTAGAATAAAGCGCTTAACCTTAATAGATTCCTGAAAGCAAAACGAAAAACTTGGAAACAGTATGGCTTTTTAGGAGGGTTTCTTTCGATTTAAGGTTAGTTTTAAATACAAATAATCATTAGTAGTAAAGCTAGTCAATACAAATAATGTATGAGGATAGTAGTGTCTTACCCTATACGATCGGTGGGCAACCTTGCATTCATGGACTGTATAAAGCTGTCTTTTCTCAATGGGGCACGTGGATATTGTCATTTTTCCGACCTCGATGTCGTTTACCTCTGGCCAATATTTGATAGTATCCTGTGTTATGATACAATATCAAATATTGACAGTGAATTGAACTTACAAAAGATTGTTCCAATGTTATTAACGCAATGGAAAACACCAGAAGAGACTTGTACTAACAGTTCTGTACCCTAACGTTGGAAGCGAGAAATAGTTATACTAAGAAAAGTAGAATATTGAAAGAATTACATGATTTTCGGAGTCCGCCTCATTCAACATAATAATCGTCTGACATTGATAATCAAACACGAGTCGCCAAAAGTCTTCAACAGTAGTCGGCAAAGGTGCCTGTGTCATAATCAAGGTTTGTTTCAATCCAGAAATCTGAAGAGAAAACAATTTAAAACCAAATTAGTTCAAATATAGCGCTTTGCGTATTCCCCCAAAATCAATCACCGGTTTGTTCGACCTCCTAAATTTGTTATTAATTGCAGTTATTTAAAAAGATGAAAAATACTTCAGAAGAATTGTTCCGCTTTTAACAGAATTAGTTGCTCTCATCAATGTTTATTTTAAATATATCCAATTGGATACATGTGGTTGCGATCCCAGCAAACAAATCTCCTACACAGCGAATAGCAATCGCGGCTCGTATAGCTCAGGTGGGTAGTGTACAGGACGTATTATCCTGATTTCACTGGTTTGACTACCGAACTAACCGAAAATGTATTTCTCGCCTTACCTTGAACTTAAAGCACTGAATTGTATTATTTAAAAAAAAACTTACATTCACGACAGAAGCGTTAATGTAATCGTTTCCTCCCTGAGTGAGACACTCGGATTTCAGCAAAGGTCGATGGTTGTCCACTGTGAGGGGAAGTTGTAATATGACAATAAATGGACTACATAGAGAAGATATAAGTTATTCTCAATACTTTACTTTATGTCTGACAATCCATTTTTCACATGTTTACTATTCTGCTTTCCTAA
Source organism: Apostichopus japonicus (assembly GCF_037975245.1). Classification (NCBI taxonomy): domain Eukaryota; kingdom Metazoa; phylum Echinodermata; class Holothuroidea; order Aspidochirotida; family Stichopodidae; genus Apostichopus; species Apostichopus japonicus. The sequence goes on along the minus strand of NC_092576.1, from coordinate 15,101,141 downwards.
GTTTGTTGTCAACGTTGAAGCCTTGCTTTAATCCCGAAGTTCATCAGCTGACTAACGAATACATTGTTGTCATATTCATTGGCATCAATTGACAAGTTACACTGACACGGCGTGCACAGTAATGTCACCCTTGTTTAATCATTATGACAACTATCCATGAGTAATCCGTTGTTTCGATGAACATTTATGCACGTGATTGGTTATTTTCTTGTAACAGCCTAGTTTATTGGGGACATGCAGCTTTCATTAATCGGTTCTTCCTCGTTGAGGTACTCACATGGTACAATATCTCCAAATCTGTTCTTGTGCAAGTTTTCAGGGGATGTCCCAGAGAATGAGCTGACATTTGTGCTGGAACTTACTGCTTCTAAACGCTGAGCATAAAGACAAAAATAATAAGTTACAGTACTGACTTATAATAAATACTGCCTCATAGCTAAAAGAAAGTGAAAATAATGTTTTAAGTTAGGTGATAATTCACTTGTTCAAAGGGCACGATTATTGGGAAAAGTGACAATACTATTATAATGAATGTCAATTTCTTTCCAACAAAAAAATGTTATTCTCAGAGAGTGACGACTTATGTCAAACTATCGTATACGTTCACAAATACTAGTCTAGTTTCGCGTGAATTTTGGTTCTACACGACAGTAGTATTTGTATCTATTTTGTCATATTCTATGTGTCTGTTTTTCTCTTCTCCTACTTGCTGAGAACAATTATATCTTCCGTTAGTCTATTAATACTTTGGCTGCTGCATGTCTCTGATAATCGCTTGTGTAAATCCCTTTAAGGTACACGTGGTCCTGTTTTACACTATCAATGACAACATTCTTTATGCATGTATAATAAACGAGCAAGATATGTCAACAATGGGCATATTTCTATCCATTATTTATATTAACAATAATTTCAATCAAGCGCTTTTATGTGATGAAGTACCTTTTTTTGTGACTACAAGTGAACAAAATATCGAGCATCATCATGCAAAGACTAATTCAAATCAGCATATGATGAACTGAAGATTCCTTATGTAATTTGAATGAAAAAGGTGTAGACTGATGAGTGAATGAGTTCGTATTGTCAAGTTTAAGCTATTGTTAACATTGTGTAACTATCGCAGCAACTGGCTTCACGACAACGGTAAGTACACCTAAATTACAGATTGTTATACCTTCCTATAAACCAGAAGGACAACAGCTTCTTATTTTAGTTTAGTATTTAACCAACGGACTACATCATGTTGTTATGATATTAAAGTATGGTGATATATATATATATATATATATATATATATATATATATATATATATATATATATATATATATATATATATATATATATATATATATATATATATATATATATATATATATATTTAAATACTGATCATCATCCTTTAATGTTAAGTCCATACTAACAAACCGATCATCAAATATAGACAGAGCGATTGTATTTTAGTAACAGTTCCTTGTCTAGTTTATATTTCTCATCGAAGACCTTTATTCATAATATCTTACTGGTAATCAACGACCATTTTTGAGTTATGTATTTATCTTCACCTTAAAGGTAGCCGATATCATTTCTTTAGCAGTAGAACTTCTCATGAACAACGGAAACTTAGAAATTGCCATCGGTTGTCTAAGAGAAAATTCATCATCAGAACTGTTTTGGTACGTAGTTGGCTTTTCCTTCGACACTTGGACATCTTTGTTGATTTGTTGTTTTGCTTGAGCGCCTTCACTAATATGGATAGATGGAACTTCATATCCATCAATGGCGTTATCATTTCCTGTGGCTGACAGCGTGCATTCCTTGTGTTTCTTAGAAGGAACATAGCGTACCAAGTTGGTATGCCCACTATCTTTGCTCACATTTTCATAGTCAAAAGCGGCTTCGCTTGTTACCTCTGTAAGAATGAAAACACTGTTTGTAATGAATACACACCAAACAATTAATGCAGGTGGTATGAATAATCATACCCGCGTGTATTTTGTACATCATAAACCATTGTTATAAACGTATAAGTCATTATGAACATCGTATTGTATTTTTTAACGGGAATCGAGTTCTTTTAACATCAACGATGCTTTAGAGTAGGGTCGTCGCAAAACAACTTTTTTTCACTCATGAAATACTTTGTACTTATTAAATGATTATTGAAAAAACGTGTAATTTAACCTTAAGGAAAGAATCTCGTTTTGATTAGACATTTACGGTTTGGTATTTATGCTACGTGCCTAAATTTATTAATAATGTGAACATTATGTGGACCGAGGCAGGAAAAGAAAAACAATCTTCATTGACTATAATGGTGAACAGAACCATGAAATTATTAATGCGAGAAATGTAACAACAACAAAAAACAAGATATATGCTTGCTATATATGAACGGTGTTAGTTTTTCCCGATAAAGAAAAAACATCATCTGATAGTACTACTATTGGTAAATATAATAGAACAATTATAAGGCCAATAGTACAGGGCAGCTTGTGTTGGCATTATATATATGTAGATTGCTTTAATTAAAATCACCAAGAAACTCACAAACTTACCTTTTGAGTCGTTTGTTTGTCGTTCTACAGTTTTAGGTTTGGATGTAGATCTCTGATATTTCCATATTCTTGAGAAGAAAAAAAAAACAAGTTTCAAATTTGATGAAAGTATATCGTAACATATAGCATTGGCAACGTTTTGAGTAACTCACCCGTAAACTGCAAGAAAGGCAATGATTGCGAGAGAGACCGTACCAATTGTAACACCGACAATTAATCCAACGGATCCTAAAGAAGAAAGCAAACAAGTTTACAATAATTGCATTTGATACCTTAACTTGTACATGGACCATTAAAATGAACAGTATATCCTTAAGCAAATAGAATTTTCGTAGGTATGCACCTGAACGTTTTGTTTAATATTGATTCGATTTAAGATTTTGGCTCTGAATCCTTGACAAAATCAATAACTAGGAGGAAAGTAAAACATATATTATACCATCATCTTTACTGCACTATACACGTACACTTGTGTAAACAATGTACTCTAATAGAGAACTGGTGAGTGTACTATCCCACCCGATACACATAGAGAACACAGTTACTACAGTACTGTACATATTAAAGTTTTGTACCATAGTAAAAACTGGTAGCATGTGCTATTAGGATTACAGTAAGACCTGAGGATATGTGTAATTCCAAAAAATCCAGTTGTTTGGGATTTGTTGGAAATAAAATATCCTCAAATCTTACTGTGAACACAATAGCACATGCTACCGATTTATCAGATTTGTCAGCACAATCCTGTATTTACTGTGGTACAAAACTTTAAGATTTACATTAGTTACTGTAATCTCTGTGTGAATCGGCTGACTATTCTAACATCGACGTCTCTTTATATATGTCTACCTTCTTTAAAGAGATCATGTCCATCAATATCAGGAGGAGGGTTTCTTCTCTTTGTTGTAATATTCACTATATTAAGAACTATACATCTCCTTTGTATTCTGTGTTACTCTCATTCATTCTGTCCAGCAGCAATGTCACACCATTCTAACCATCCACTCTCCCAGCCCTTGACCTTGCTATACCTACGTGTACTGTAGTTAGAACTTATAGTTTTAGTCACTTGTGAGTTTGTTTAGTTGTTCGTTCAATTTCGGATGTATATAATGATGTTTCCATTGTGACCACCATTGGCCGGATACGACTGTTTCACAGTGTAACGTTGCAATGATACCAATACCAAACGAATGATACACAGACACCTTTCCATAGTAACGATTTGATATATGGGTTAACAAATTAAAGGTGTTTCAATATAGTTTAATTGCAGAAAGGAGGAAAAAGTTAATGTTAATATTTTTTATGTGTTATTGCAACACATATTTTTGCAGTGACTACAGCACAAGATAATGTTTGTGGACGTTTAGAAAAAGTAGGAAGTAGACGAAATAGTTTGTGAATACTTGTATCAAGTTCAATGTCCGTCGAATCAGTAAGGAGGTTCTGTGCTTACCAGGCGAGTTTGTTTTCACCCTTCTTAAAATTGGACCGGGTGGTCCATCCCCATTTGGCCCTTCTCTCACCGCTACAACTCTGAAGTCATATTCTGTGTCTGGTTCAAATGGTGTTATAATCACAGCATATTTATCTTGATCATTGCTTGCATTGACTCTGATAAAGGTACTTGGCCAATCCCAGCTCTCCGACAGCTTGGTTAGTAACCTATATTCACTTACTGGAGGAGTCCCAATGACGCCATCCCATACCGGCCAGGTAATTGTTAGCGAATTTGAGCTAACATAAGAGACAACTGGGGCGGCTTGGTATTCTGGAAGTTCTAAGAAAGCCAAAAGCCAGTACAAATATTAGTAAGAATGAAAATAAATCGTGAACATCAGCTTTTGCAAACAGTTATATTGTAGTGCATTTCAAGCGACACCCAACAACAACATAATAACATCAAACTTGCCTTAAAAATATGTAGTTAATTGACATATCGGTGTAATGTCGGACGAAAGGATCGTTACTGCAATAAACAATCATGGAGTAATTGTGTTGGTAATGTTGTACAATCATGAAGTCGGTGATTAGAAAACTCTTACATACTCATCACACCCCACTTATGCATTATATTCATATATTATTCGGAAGGGCCTCTCAAAATCACTTCAGTGTGCAAGTGTCATTAAAGAGTAGTAAAGTTTAATCTACACTGACAATAGCCAGCAGTTCCTTGACGAATAATACTGAATCGCTATATTACTTTCCTATCGTTGGATAACAATTCATCAACTTTTGAAAGCTGCCAAATAAGCGACCCAGACATATGATTTAGGGCTTGTTAATTAATTTTAATATATATGAACGAAATTGTTGTAAGATTAACAAACATACTTGGAACAAAGTAGTAAATTGTATTACTACTGGAACTTTCCCCTACAGTCGTCTCCCGTGTCATGTGGATGCTGTAATTTCCTTCTACTTTGAGACCAGTCAACGTGAAAGAGGTGCTTGAAGGATCTGTTACCTCATATGTGCCTACATGTGACGGTTCCAAGTTAATTGATGCATAGTAGATAGTTAACAAAGTCACATCAGAACTACATGAACTACCATCAGCTGGAAGCTAGGAAAAAACACAACGAATAAAAATTCAATTGAAGTCTAAAATATTGAGTAGGCATATCAATTCCCATTTATATGTTTTCATAACCCTGTTTATCAAAGCGTAACATGAATCTTGTCTTCACGATTTCCACTTAAAAAACGTTCATTAATGATGTGCAATGCTTTCTTATATACATACTATTAGGGTAAGGCAAATGAAAGAGTGATACTTATTATAAAGATTATAAAGGTGAAATAAAGGTAACATGCCAAAAACTCGATGCAGCCTCAATGTCCCAGTAAAATAGGTTGCCAGCATTATTGTTGTTCCGATCTACAATACATTCATTACCTTCAAAAAAAAGGATGTTTAAATATTTCATTTCGACACCATTACTACAGCTATGATGTTAAATAACATACACAACGTTACTGATTATTCCACAAATAATGACATAATAATATACGGTCAGAATGACATGATAATCGAGTTAAAAAGACAATTATGTATACCTCCCAGGATATTTTCACACTTCCCTGATCTTCTCCAGCTACTTCTGCTATAACATTGATTTGGTCATCTTCAGATGCTTGTGTAAAAAAGAAACAATGAAAATAAAAAATAAAAAAGCAGAAAGCAGAAATAAGGTCAATAAATAGGGAACCATATTTTCAAATTTTACAAACGTACTGCTTTCAAAGTTCTTGATATTTCATGTTTACAAGTCTAAACTTCACATGCACACCCCACGCACGCACGCACCCATGCGTAATGAATGTGTACCCAGTATGTATGTCTGAGTCTTGTACAGGACCCCGTAAGGGTGTTTACACAAGTGTACGATATCTTGATCGCACTGATTACGATTAAAATCTAAATCAAAAATCTAAATTTGTAGGTTATGAGAGTTGAAATATCCTTTAGAGAAAGTAGGGTCAATGTGCTTTCAGTTCACAGTCACAATACACTTCAAAGTGGAGTTTACAAGGGATAACATGGGAGGGTTACTTTTATAATGATATTGTGCTAATATAAAACACAACACAAATATCACTTCATTACAACTTTACAAAAAATAATTGCAATGGCTGTATGACTAAATGATTGCTATTAAAATATCATCAAGATGAAATCGAAAAAAAAAATACAATCAACCAAAACTTAACACAATGCAATAAGATTTTGGAGGTCATTTAAACATCTGCTTCCCATAAAACAAATTGACATGACAGATAAAAACTATGAAAATACAATGTAATTTTATATGATTATGCAAAATACCTCCGCAAGTGGTAGTAGCATTCAGCGCTGGACTCTTTGGACCTTCTCCCCCTTCTCCTTCCCTTACTGCTGCTACACAGAATGAGTATCTTTCCTCTGATGTGAGTGCCGTAAAGGTGAAATTCAATGTCTTGATAGGTGCAAACGTATCCTGGATAGACCAACTCAGTCCTGATGCCAGCTTGAAGTAAGGCGTATACCCGATGACAGGAGGGTCCCCATCTTCATTTTCTTCATCCCAGGCTGACCAGCTGATGGTGACTGTTGAATCAGTTATTGAACCTGCCTCTGGAGCAGTTTGCAGTACAGGGAGATCTGGAAACCCAAATGAGAACATTTAAAAAAAAAATACAGATCTAATGTTACGTGAACATGGTCTACCGCTATAAACAATGAATACTATGATATCATCGGATAATGAGTAATTGTAATCATGTTTACAGTCGGGTATGGATTGTAGTCAGCTGTATAGTATTAATGGTCGACATAAGGTGTTAATACAATTTACGTACATATATCCTAAATACCACCTTCTAGTAATGTTTTTGCTAGCTTTAGCGATAGTCTATAATTCTTTTAACAGTCTATGAAGGTGTGAACCCCAAGTGTAATTCATAGCCAGTCATAGTTTGAAATCACTTGTACTTTTGCCTTATGAGATATTGCAATAATTGCAAGCAATGAACATCTAAGCAGCTGAAGGCCAGACTGTTAGAATAAAACTTAACTATGAGTTACAAGGTAGTGTTAGCTCGGAGGTTAACACCGGAGCCTTTCAATCATAAGGTCCCGAGTTCGAGTCATCCCAAGATTAATGCATGTCGTCCAGTTACAGAGTTGTTGACAATTGACAATTCATAATCATGGACGTTAAAATATGAATCTAAGAGACTGACTTCGGTCAGCTTACGGCTTTGATAAGCCAATGATGGCTTCTTGCTACTTGCAGGAGTATCTAAAATACATACAGTACATACATACATGATCATGAAAATCCACAAGTTCCACTTTATTGTACTTTTATTCAAAGGAGCTAAGCAGTTTCAACATGTTCACCATTATTGTAAGAAAATCCTACAAAAGCAACCTTTTAACCGTGGGCAAACATTTATTCTGCACCATCTTGACATCATATGACCTTTGATTTTTGCCAATTTGCATGAATCAATTTATACACAGACTGAAGTTCAATCAACATTCAATTTTGGAGATATCGTATTTCAAAAATTTGATTCTGACATATGTTGACTTCACTAATATTCATCTATACCAAAAAACAATATTATACTTGAACTCACCAAAGTATATGGACCAATTTACCACATAATAACATCAAACAACATTAATGTTGGAACTTATGTTGACTTAAATGATTCACCAGAGTGAAGTTTAAGTAAAATAAACGAATTAAGAAATCATTTAAACTCAGTTTACCGAATGGTACGTTGTATTGATTGTAACGTTAAAAAAGAAGCATGAGATTCCTTGATACACCAATTTCAACTGAGTAATTTAAGAAATCAAATCTCCAAATGTAAAAAAAGAAAGCAAAAAAAGCACGTGTGGTAGCATGAAAGTATGTGTTACATTACTTTAAACTTCAAACTTTCTTCTGTAGAACTAAAGACATTGTCATATCAAGTTAGTGTTTTTTACATTTAACATCCTCCTTTAGATCATCATTCCATAGTTTTGGATATTTCACCAACTTCAAAGTTACAATTTGCAAAATTTCCTTCTAAGATACAAAAAATGACTTTGCCACCTTCCGGCGTAATACTTACCAATTCTAAAGAGACCACGGATGACCCCTAAAGGACAAGTGTAACGCATGTAATTATGCTACTCACCAAATACATCTATAGTTATGCTATATACTGCATATTTCTTGCCATATTTTCTCAGCTGACAGTAAAGTGTCTGTCCATCTGTGACATTATCTACCATGAATGGAGCAGTTGTTGTTGTTGCATCACCAGTAACCGCTCCAGTTGAAATACCGTTGTCATCTAAATTCTCATGATGTCTTGACAGAACAAACTCTAATTGATTAATGTCTGAAGGACTTGGACCATTAGCAGCTGTGCAAGTCACAAGAACTGTTACTCTGGGATTTTTACGGGTATAGGCGGCATCTATTATACCTTAAATGAGGAAAGAATGAGGAACACTCATAGTGTAGGCTGCATCTTTAGACCGTAAATGAGGAAAGGATGAGAAACATTCATAGTGGTCTTCATAAAATATAAGATCATACTATTCTAGGACAACTAAATGTTAACCAATATGGTAATGCTTGGCTGAGAATGAACTGATATTGCTGATATTTCTAACACAATACTTTCATGAGAAAGAACTGAAATTGAAAAGATAATACTTTGATGAGAATGTATTGAGATTGTTTGTGAAGTGCAATGCCCTGAACACGACTTACTGAACTAACAACATTAAATAACGATTGCCTAGACTGAATAATTGAGAATGAATCTAAGCATATTACCAGCCCACCTTTCTTCAAGGTTCCAATGAACACACATGTAGTAATATTCGTATTCATAGACAAATGAGCTGTTTTCTTGGCTCAACACTGAATTGTGATAAACTTCCTGACATAACATTATTATGACAGAACAAAGAAACAAACTAACATGGAAAAATGGTTGTGCAATAATGTCATGCTGTTATTTTACCACAGATCGTAAATTAACACATGTATTTTCTATTTAACTAAATTGTCTATGTTTGCTGGTAACAGTGATTTATCCCAATTCTACTGGTGTAGGTAGCTGCATAGATACCAACTGATCTAGAGCTAAAAGAATGAGAAATCATTATTAAAATCAGCCACTAACGAAGAACTTATAGGTTAAAGTGATGGAGGCAATTCTTACAACCAAGTTCTCTACTTCATTGGGATTAAGAAAACTTTATCACTACAATGATCATGATTCAGACAAGAACTGCAGTAGGTACAGACACCTCACATCACATACAGCAATGAATGTTTCTAACCTGTCTGGCATAAGTTTGATGGGAATAGTTCCACCCATTCAGGATTGCAACCTCCAGAGCAACTTCCAGTTACTTTGTTGCAGTTACTTTCTGAACAGTGACAATCATCTACACAGCCTTCCCCAAAGCGTGGCCCTAGACACTCTGTAAATCAAAATGCTCTATATTCATTCTCTATACAGTTAGTTATTGTAATATCTTTCTATGATGCTCTGATTCAATGTCTTTTTTTCTTTTTACATAAAATTGATAAGTAATGCAAAGATAAACTTCACTCAATTTCTAATTGATGATGATTTATTCTGTCCAACTTTTCTCAAGTTGATATATTGTTACTATTGGAATAACAACAGGCATCCTGTTACTTTTGATATTTTTAGATTGGCAGTTCAGCTCTGACCAAGCCTCCTGCGACTGCAACATTAACCACAGCTTGAAGGAGACTACTGTAAACTGCATATAAATTGATTTTAATGTCCCACTTCAAGGGTAATATACACATTCCCATGCCTACACACTTCTTCATAAAGTAATATATGTCATACTCTGGTTGTGGCAATGAATTTCATTCCGGAATTTGTAATTTCTACAAAATATGAAGAGAAAATGGACTTATTTTGTGACCAAAGCTGTTATTTTATGTTTGTTTTTCATCTGACATCTAGGCACACAATTCCCAGTCTAGACTCAATTCTTACCTTCACAATTATAGAGACTAAACAATCTTTACTTACATGCATCTCTACATAAACTGTCATATGTCTATATTTAATACATTCTGTATATACAAATCGTAATTTTCTTTGAAGCCCATTTATGTCATTTTTGCTTTGGCTCTTGCATAAAATTGAAATGCCTTTTTTTACATTATTATGTTCTTTTCTTCCTTCATCTACCTCATCATACACTTCGTCTTTTTTCTTTTCTCCAAATGTGGTATTCCTTTATGAGATCTGCTGCTATTTGTAGACCTTATGTGCATTCTGTTCAGAATATTGTGCTTAGGTTTCGTGTTGTGTTCATAACAGAAGGACTCTATATTGACCAGAACATGAAAATTTAAAACCCAATCAACGCATATTTAAGATATATTTATTCAATGAAAATAATACGAAATACATTTCGTTTTGTACGGTGAGGATTCCATTGTCTTTTGTTTAAACTCAAAGTTTGAATTGTTTCTCAGACAAATCCTCAAGTACTCCATACAAAAAACTTGTCGTGGTAGACTTGACGGTATAATAAAAATTGAAAGAGTTGAAAGGGACACCAGAAATAAGATCTCGAGATACAGTCCACTGTGGCTAGTTTTTACAAAAATTGAAATTTGACTAACTGGCAAAAACATTTAAATCTTCACAAAATATTGGAACATGAACAAATGTCAAAAAGTGTTAGAGAAGGAAAGTGGTACCATGGCGACAGCATAAAATGTTCCAACATGTGTAGCATCTTCTAAATTATGTTAGTTGGAACACCAGGAGACCTTAAGATAAAGCTCAATGATCCACCTCACCCCCCCCCCCCTCCTCTCCAACTGACAACCAATAAATGATATGGTGGAAAAATTCATGTTGATATACATGAAAGAGAAATTAAGATTTAATGATATGATAGCAATCTATCTCTCCTCTGAGAAAAGTGGTCAAAAGCTATCAATCCACATGACTTGGCTGAATTTTTTGTGACCAAAGGGAGAACATTTTGTATAAAATATAAAGGTGACAGTTGCAACCTTTAACAGCTATATATTAACTATTCGTGCAACCTAACCAGTAACCAGTCTCAGCTGTTGTCTTAAAATTAATTTATAATCTGCATTTTTTTGGCGATATCAAATGTCCCATAGAGTAAAACTTTTCTTAAAGTTTCAATGAAAAAACTTATTATGTTTGATTTTGGTGACTAATTTTTGACCGTATTGGGGGGGGGGGGATAGGTGGAGAGGAAAGGGGGTGGTCGTTTACCATTAGGGTTTAAACAATGTACAGTACTTTTATAAATGGAAACTGCTTGGAAATAGATTAAATAAACACTCTCCATGCTCATATCAGTCTTTTCAAAGTGCGGTAATTTATGCCACACTCTGGTTATGGCGATGAATTACGTTCCAAACTGTATAACCTTTGCAAAAGACGCGAGAGAAATGGATATTATTTTGAGAATTAAGCTGATATTTTATGTGGCTTTTCCATCTGAAATCTAATTATTCACACAAATCCCAGGCCAGACTCAAGCCATACCTGCACAGTTCTGTTCTCCCATGTGAACTTCATAGCCTGGAGCACAATGTTGGTTTGGACATTCTCCCGTTATCTTATCACATGCAACATTCCCCATGCAGTGACATTTATAAGTGCAGGTAGATCCATAATAGTCAGTAGTACAAACATCAGGAACTACAGGAATAAAAAAATCTTTTCAAAATGCATTTGAAGTTTGGAGAATTGCTTTTATGTTAGGGTTAGTTGTGTAAACTCTCATGGACACTTATCTTTACGACATGCATCTCTACATAAACCGACATATGGCTATAGGTAATACATACTGTACCGTATATACAAATGCTTATTTCCTTTAAATCTCATTTATTAATTTTATATTAGTTTATCCTTTTTCTTCTTCTTCTATCTCATCACGTTCTTCCACAGGTTCAGCTAATATTCTAAGACCTAATCTGCATTCTGTTCAGAAACTTGGGCTTTAGGTTTCATATTGGTTTCATATATGACAGAAGAACACTACATTGGTAAGAACATTCAAATTTAAAACCCAATCCACGAATATTTAAGAGATGTATTCATTTATTCATTGAAAAACAGTACGAAATAGATAATACCCGATAAACCACCTTGACCACCCCCCCCCCCTCCCACCGTAAAATCTAGTCATTAGGTGACAGCAGTGTTTGGGAGTGCTAGCTCAGTGGAGTGTTAATGTGATTAACGCCGGTGCCTTCCAATCATAAGGTGCCCAGTTCGAGTCACTCAAAGTTTAATGTATGTCGTCCAGTTACAGAGTTTTTGACAATTGACAATTCATATTCATAGACGTTAAATATGAATCTAAGATGAATCTATGAATCTTCGATCAGGTTGCGGCTTTTATAAGCCAATGAGGCTTCTTCGAGAGTTCCTAAGTTCGTGAGGATCTAAAATACATAAATACAGTTAACAACATTCAAGACCAATATGTTACTTTTTCATGCAACCTGAATAGTCTCAGTTGCGGTACTTAATTTTTTTTTTTTTTTTACTCTAGTGCATTTCTGGCGAAATCTCATATCGAAGTGAGTATATATTTTATGACTGTGGCAACAAAAAGGGTCTTAATATTTGATTTTGGTTCCTATTTCTTGACTTACACCATACTGGGGTAAGGACGTTCACTATTATGGTTTAAACAATTCATTGTACTTTTTTAATGTACAGGCGCTAAAATACTACGATCAGACAAGTACACCCTGTCCAGTCAATACAAACTGATTGTTCTGTATATTCAGTACATTGAACAGATGGATCGTTAAGAGCTCTGTAGGCAGCCGTTTCTATAGGATCCTATGACACATTTTTATGATACAGAGGATTACCTGTATTGCTATGTAAATTAAGCTGAAGAAGACATGGAATCAGAGCAAGTAACTTTATTATAATACTTAAAGAAATGCTCTATTAGGACAAAATATCATTTCAAGAAAAAACATTTACCTTGGCAATTAGTCCCTGTCCATCCACTACTACAGTCTGGTGGTAATCCTGTACATACTCCTGTATATCTGTCACACTGGCCAGACTGACAGTGACAGGTCTGTAAGCAGCTGGCTCCATAGGTTCCTGAATCACATGCTGATTGAAAAGTAAACTATATTTATATTAGGTACATTCATGTCTCACCTCAATTACTCATACGGATAACATGAACAACACAAATACCATGTTTGTATCAGATAAAGGTTTATAAAGTTATATCTAGCAACAATATGGTATCTTTGCCAAATTAAAATAACACGTCTTCTTTCTGCTTACCCAGTCGGTAACAATAAACTGGTGGTTAGTTTCTCAATGATATAGAGCCGTACCCTAAATTACTGCGTTCATCAGAGTGTATTATATTTCATTCGCTTCTAAAAATATTTTTAATGTTTTGAATAATAATGTATCAATAGCTGGTTTTAGGTAGAGATGTTGCATTTTATGCGTTGCTTGGCAATTGTGGAATATCAATCACAGTAAATATGATGGCCCATCAATTGATCTCTGTGTACAGTAGAAAGTAAAAAAAAAAGTAAAATTGTACCTGTAAGACAGTCTAAACCCTTAAATCCTGTGTTACAGCTACATCCATAGGGATGAGCAAGGCAAAATAGGAATCTGTCGCATTCCTTGTCAGTTGTAGAACATCTCTTGTCACATATATCTCCAAATCGGTTAGGCCCACACGCTTAAAAACAAAGACAGTGAACCGCTTGACTCTATTCATGTCATAAACAATTCGTAATCATCGTTGTTTGAAATGGGCGACTTCTGCAAATGTGAATAGCTATCACTTACTTCATTGGTAAGCACTTAAATAGGAGGCTGCATGTAATTTCAGAGTTATCAGCACGATTAAAAACTATTAAAAGATATCAACTATGGTTGAATACACCTTTTCATACATTTTATCGGTAAGCCCCTTTCAAAGGCCTTATCATAAAGTTGGCGTCCATCAGTTATTATTATTTCCCTGAGATTCACCGCAAATTAAATCAGATGATTTAGGTGAATGAATTAATGCTGTTTTTTTTCTGAATCTAATCTCGAAATTATCAACTACAAGTCTTCAAATAATGTCATAAGCATCAATCTTTCTTCGATAATTAACATTCCCTGGAAGAATATTGAATGTATTTTACAATTGTTTTTAAGTTTATAGCTCTATGATAGTATGTAATGGGTGCATCATATACAGACACAAGATAAATAACAAATTCATGTTGTTACTCACAAGATTATAACTTTATAGGAATTTTTTAAGGGAGCTTCCTGAGTCTCACAAGTAATTTTTCCAAAGCATCCACTTGAGTTTTTAAATTTCTCAACAGACTGGTGTACATTTATACATATGAACATTAATATATATGAATATGTATATATATATATATATATATATATAATTATATATATATATATATATATATATATATATATAGATATAGATATATATAGATATATATATCCCAGCAGCGAAGCATGGAGATAATTGTTACCTTCTTCACAGTTTGTTCCATTGAATCCAGGAGCACAAATGCATTTTCCACTGTTCTCATCACAAATGCCTCCGTTATAGCAGTTATCACATATACCATCACAAGCATCTGGACCCCATCGATTAGCTGGACAAGCTAGTGTTAGAAAGAGATCATACACAGATGCGCATTGTGAGTGAAACGTGTGCCCGAAAAAAATATTAACAAATATGCTGCCAAAGTAAAATCTATATGACGTATACTAGTATTTTCTGCACACTGAAATATCTAGATACACAGGAAAGAGCTGAAGGTTTCTTCTATCATCAAATCAAACTTCGTGTTAATATAATTTTGATGCTGGTACAGTGATCGTAACAGTATAATAACAAAGACAATAAAACATGAAAATATTGAACTGTACTAGTTTTGAATGAATATACCACCCATGGTGCCTAACATATAGTTACGCTTATTGAAAGGACCTGGATAATTAGATTATAGTTTGCACAGGGAAACCCTTTTCATGATCTATTTTTGAAAGTGCCTCGCCGATCTCTTTTTCTTATATTAAAAGCTGTGCCGTAGTGACAAGAGTGAGTAAACATACTTAATAGTCTTTCAAAGCTGTTATTTTTGGTTGCACTTTCACATTAGATAATATAATTTAGACGTTTGTGGATTATTTTATTCACGCTTGATGTCATTGGAGTGGCGATACTTATTTCATACAAGAAGAACAACCGCTTCAATATGGAAATACTATAGATAAATGAAACATCTATAACAGAATTGTTCGGAAAGAAAAAAAAAGTTTGCTTTACATAAACACTAGCAGTGATTTCAACTGCAATGTTCACATGTCAACTTTTTTTACATATAGTAAAAGTTTACCTTTAGTCAAGGATAATTTTCACCTTCTGTTAAATATAATCAATATTAACTCACAAGGATATATCATTACTATTTCAAATTTAAACAATTTAGATTAACTACGGTCAGCAACACATGTATTTATTCTCTGTTGCTGTATGTTAATTTAAAATTGATTTACACCAGTGATCAGTTAATATTGTATCATTGTTCAATAGAGGCTATTATGATGATTGAAGTTCATTGTTTAAGAAAATGCTGGACATTTTTGCATCTGATATAGTAACAACCACGTCCAAATAAAATATTGAATAGAGCGGGTTTTTTTGTGACATTTTTTGAATTCATATATCTTTCAATAGCAAACTAGTAATACCTTCATGAAAATGACAGAGCAAATAATGTTGCTTTTCTTTATAATTTGCAAAGCATGCATCTTCTGAGGAACTCATTTTCTTACGAAAAGTTGCAAAGTATGGAAAATTACATTGTCAAGTATTTTAAGTAAACATTCGAAATAAATCATATTTCAAGGATGTTATTGAGTGCTATGCTATCGGAAATTTTAGCATTTGACAAAAAATCTGCGATTATAACACCACATGTATGTAGTTTTTTAGATCCTCCTGCAAGCAGGAACTCGCGAAGAAGCCTGATTGGCTTATCAAAGCCGCAAGCTGACCGAAGTCAGTCTCTTACATTAATATTTAACGTTCATGATTATGAATTGTCAATTGTCGACAACTCTGTAACTGGACGACATACATTAATCTTGGAGTGACTCGAACCGGGTCATCGACCGATGTCATCGACTATGATCTTCGTGATGGAGTTTGACAAAGTTTTTTTCTCGTGACAATACTTTCGATAACAATCAATCGTATTGCAAGTTAGGAACAATATATTGAGATGGTGTTTTAAACGACTAAGTAAAATATCTTTTCTTCCAAAAATGTCAAATTGTTTGCCACCGGATTATATCTCATGAAAACTAATATTATGCAGTATGATATTTTAACATAGCACCTATCAGTTAACACTAGCAATTACCAGTTAGTATCAACATATCATAATAAATCACAAAAATACAAAGCAGAAATGCCTTGGGAATGACTGATGGCTCTGAGGTTTTCTTCATATGTTCAAATGTGAACATCGGCCAAAACATGGGACTATGGGACACCATTGGGTTCATCTGGCTTAACTGATTTACATAACATTGATATTCGTTAAGGTGTCATAAGTCACAACAAAATTCGTGTCCAGCACAATAACCGTTTTGAAATTTAACCGATCAAATCTCAGCAGAAAAGTTCATCAATGTACTGGAAAAGTTACAAACCTCTTACTATGAAGAGCTTTAGACCTTGTTTTGCATCACTCCTCTGGCCTTGGATATAACACTCATAGACACCAGCATCATCTACTTCAACTTGTCCACTGATTACCCAAGTGTCCTGTCCACTAATACCAGTGTTCCTTAGATTATCCTTCAACCATCTGAAGTCTGCAACATCCTTCGATCCGGTGCTCTTCATTCCAATGCTTACACCTGTATCACCAGTATTGACAGTTACTGAGACCAACTCATCACTGGGTACAATATCAGCTGAAATCAAGGATGTTGTAAAAATCCATGAGTTATATTGGCTTGTGTAAAATCTATATTGTATTAAATACTCTACGGAACTTAACAATTTTTTAACGAGGATATTTGTTACAATAAGTTTAATTGTCAGAAGTTTATATATTACATGTCAACATTTATGCCTCAAACAACTTAATTCCACATAACAATATCCAATAAAACTTCACAAGAACTGTTAATATTATGATACAAAATGAGTTAAGTTTATATGTTTGGATTCCCCTGTATATTAACACGCTGAATCCCTAAAGGAATCTAATGTCAAGTACAGAATCTCATTAAATGGTCAAAGAAAATTGTGATGTCATAGTCCTTCAAATTTTGTGCATAGGAGCATGCATCTTTTTATACTTCATTTGGTATTTCAAGCAAACTTCGTCTTCGTGCATATTAAAGTTGACATCTGCGCGTTTATTATTCGCAGTTACATTACTGCATTGCAATTAAAGACACGTGGTATGTACAGTACCACAATTGCCTAGATTTTCATTAACAGTACTAGTGACTAACCTTAATAACAGTATGCTAAAACAATATTTGTGTATATGTTATTTCTTCAACCACTTCTTCCCAACATTGTTCACCAAAACAATTTTCTTGTCAGGAAATACATTTTAAATTTGCATGTGCGGTATATGCACTTTAACAATAAGACTTGTAAAGTAATTAGCTCACATTATGTAACCTATTCTAAACACGTTGCAGTTATATATCTACATATAATTATCACACCACCTGTGATAACGTAGTATTATTATAAAATGTATGACAGGCCTATAACTATAGCTGTGAGTATAACTCACCATCTGATCTCATAAATATCCCTGATATCGATGTACTGATCCTTCCATCTAACGCAGCTTCACATCCAAACACTCCAAAGGCATCATTATTTCCATTATTATTCAATGTTACCATCCAACGTTTATAGGTACCACCAGCATACCAGACTGGAGCTGGTGGATCTACATTTTCATCATCAACATTCCTTGTCCGAACAGTCCTGAAAGACTCTACATGGGCAGTCGCTGCAATATTATCGAATTCGCTAAGGTAACACTGATATTGTGTGTTACTATGCTCAGACGCAAAGGGATATACAGCAAGGAAAGTCATCTGTACTGGTTCTATTGAGAGATAACATGTACACTGTAATTGTAACTGTAATAATGTATAGATAGATGTATATAAAGATATATATATATATATATAGATATATATTCATACAGAAATACAACAAAGATCAATACAGTGTTTTTAATGGTCTACAAAATATCTACATTAATTTAATACCTAAAGTCATCATTTAATACCATTTCTTCCCTTCTATTCCTAACTTAATGAAGTTGGTACAATTCTTCAGTTTCAGCAGACATAGAAAAGGCAAAATAGATTGAATAAATAGCGACATTGTTTTTCTTTCTTTTCTTCCAAAAGGGAAGATAGAAAGAATACGTAGCACTGTTGTTACCAGTTAATACAATGCTGCACATTGTTTCAGCAGCTTAACGTACACAGAAGTCTCAAAGCTTTATTTGTTAACAAAAGAATTGTTTCAAATTACCAATATGACTGTAACCTTTGGTTTAGACAGGCATAAGGAAGCTAGCATTCTGCTGTAGTCTCTACAAAGCATAAACTTGCTTCCTCCTGAGCAAGTGTGAGACACAGCCCGTTATATCAAGTTAATGGTGCATACACTGCATTGCTAAAGGTTAAGGAAATAAGTATACACCAATTATCAAAGTTCTTCCACTAAGCATACAAAGGACAGAACTTGTTAAATGTATATTATAAAAAAAAAACAATTATGATAAGATGTATATATTGTTCAAAGTCCAGAAATAGATATCAAGATGTACACTGTACAGTGCAATATAGTTGAATGGTGAAGGTCTCATGCAAATGTACAGTAGAAACAGAACACTGAGCTATCTGTCCCATGAAGATATACAAACTGTGAAACAGGATGTTGAATTTCCCCGTTATTGAATAATGTACAGCTCACCGTTATTATATGATCTCAGGGTTTGAATTTCTGTAAAACATAGCACCACAAAGTTACTGATGAAAGTTACACTTTTTCTTTCTAGTATAAATTACAATCATGAGATCATAGCTACTAGAGAAGAAGGGAAAGAAATGGTAATTGAAGAAAAACATTTCAAATTAAACAAAAAGCACTGAAGAGAAGGATCTAGCCCTGGGTTTTCTTTAAGAATAAGAGGTGAATTGATTTGTAAATTAAATAGCTCACATACTGTAGTATGATTTGTGCATGAACAAAACATGTGCATCACCCAACCTAGCAAACATAGCTTATTGAAAAGTCCTGAAAGACTCTACTTGGGCAGTCGCTGCAATATTATCGGAACCGCTAAGATGACACTGATAGTGTATGTTACTATTTTCAAACTCAAAATGCTTTACACCAAGGAAAGTCATCTTTAATGGTTCTATTGAGAGATAACATGTAAACTGTCATTGAAAGGAAATAATACATTAAGCTTCCTGAAAAACAAAACATTTCTAGGCTCTTTGATTTTATAGTATATCATTCTCTCTAATACATTAACAATTTTCGGGTATCATTTCATCAGGCAATTTCCTAGGGTATTTCTTCTTACCTGTGTTGGAAATTATTGAGAGAAAAAAACCGAGAATATTTCAGGGACAAAACCATTTATCAAAGTTATTCCCTCAGCATATAGGAAAACCGTTATATGCCATTTTTGTTTATCCATGTTCAGGAATACTGTTCACCACATAATTATATATGATACGCTTTTTAAAACATTAACAACAGATGGTTGCTGATGAGGGAAGTTTTGTTTCTTGATTAGAGCCCATTTGTGAGATTATAGCTGCTATAGACAAACAGATTGGGGGGGGGGGGCATGTACAGACCGCTTCAATTCAAATTGGAACTGAATAGAAGAGGATATATGACTCTGAGATTTCTTTGCGGAAGAGGGGTGAAATGAATTGTAAACAGTTAGCTCACATTATTTGGCCAGCATTCTTAGATAAAAAAGTACCGGTACCCATTGCACAAATATTACATCGTTGAAATAAAATCACATAAGAATTATTTTAGTTACTCTGATTAAATTATTTCTTGTGTAAAAGTAAGTTGGCTTGACGTTTTGATCCTAGCAGGATCTTCTTCAGAGGCTAAATGACAAGTAACAGTAACAGAAGGGACAAAAACATGCCCAGAATACAGACAGGTTAATGAGCACGGTGCACACAATGAGATACATGTAAGGGGATTAGTAGACAAGGGATGGAGGAAAGAAAGCAACAGGGGAAGAGGAGAGGTAGGAGATAAACAGTGGAGGGACAAAGGGAGGATTAAAGGAACGGAGAAGGGAATATCCTGGAGAAGGACAAAGACAGACAGGTGTGGAGTAAAAAGGGGTGGAAAGAGCTGTGAGAAGAGGAGTGATGGGGGGTGGGGTGAAGGGAACAAGGGGAGAAGGAGGGGTCATACATTATTTCTTAATGGAAGGTAAAAAGAGATGGTGCTATATTACCATTTTGCCCTTCAATTAGGAGAGAATGGAACTGAAGCAAACTTGTCACAACGATGAAATGTACTTTGCAAGTCATCTTTCCTTCGGCCTATAGATATTTGTGCACACTGAAAGAAAGAAAAACAGGTAAAAATAATAAATCTTACATATAACTAGGTTGTGCTCAGTTTAATATAAGCTTACAGTCAGCAGCCAGTCATAAATTGTATCAATTGCATGACATTTTACTGTCTTTGTTCTTGAAGTGATATTTTGTTGGCTGACAATCGATGGAAAAGTGTGTGGTCAAAGATATGCGTTAACAAAGTTGTAATTTAGTGCTTCATCTTTCTGCCCGATATTCTGGCCGAACATGAATTAAAATGATCGTTCTAAGCATACTGATCCTGTGTGTGTTACATCCTCCGACTGTAGTGAAAGTTACAGTATATTATAAACTTACATACAACCGTAAACATGAGGGTCTTGCTAAGCTAAATTTTGATCAAGAGCAAATTCTGAGAGATCGTCAGTCTGAGATTATCCGTTAAAATGAACATTTGTCATCATACCCCTGTTGTAACCCACGCAAGGCATTTTCAAGTGGATATTGTGCCTTAGGCTAAGTGAATCACCGCAATTCTATAATGAACCTTTTATAAGCTTTTGGGATGATTTGATGTTTGTCTCTGGCGATGACTAAGATGGTAGCCCGATGTCTCATGAAAATAATTTGAAAACGTACCGTTGCGAGCAACCTTAGTCACTGTAAACAATTCTTCAGGAGACCACAAGGTACAATAGTGTATTTGTCTGCAACTGGTATTCTGCTCTCCCCTTTGTCTTCTATGTAAAGTGTACACAATTAAGTGCCTGCGGTGTGATTTGTAGATAAATATTGAATTACCTCTTATCGACAGTGTACGGAAGCGTAGAAGGAACAACAATTTGACGATTGTGTACGTCACTGCTATCCCATTCTGTACCACATTTTTAAGCTTTGAACGGCGTCAACAAGTTACATCTGTCACAACAAAACATATCATTTGGAAAATCTAAAGGTTGCTTTTACCGCTAAGTTGTGTTCTTGACTACTTTTTAATGGCAAAGCTGGCTTTGAAATATCTTTTAACCAGAATGCAAAACTGTATTTAGGTTTGATGGTTGACCTCGTCGCAACTTGGTATTAGCTAGTAAGATATCATGAAAAAAGTTTGGTTTCTATGAGTTCTGCTTGTCCTCTTGTGTATGAGAGCTGTCATTGGATTGACTGTGTGAGCATTCCAGTTAACTGTAGCCTTCCAAACACGTATCGATCTGCAGCTACTGCAGCTTTCAACTGAGACGATGTGTAGAATCTGCGCTATAATAGCACGACATGACATCCCCTTCTTCAACCCACAAAAATAAAACTGGTAGCAGACCCTCGTCTGTTGATCTAATTTATAGTCTACTATGCCTCAGAACAACCTGCACCAGTTCACCCGATTTTATTTAATTTTGCCCCGGGGGGAGGGGGGTAGCACCCGTACACTTGCTCGAACGCAGCTGCATAATCTGGTGTGATTAAAATATTCTACATATTTAAATAGTTCTCATTTAAACGGATCATAAGAGTGATTCAAATCAGTTCGATAAGGTGCCCCAGCTTCGCTGCTCCTGTTCAGGGTGACATCATGTAAAATCTGTCCCGTCGCTACACAGGTCAAGAAACACCGTATACAGACTGGACTTTGCTCAAGAATAATTACTCATTAAGCCTAAAACACTGCACTTTACTCAATATTAATTTGATTTATTTTTATCAGTTCTTTTCTTGTGCTTGGAGTGCTCTCTCCCTTTATCAGTAGACCGTACACATTTGTAGGTTCAGCGTCAGAACGAGGAAGAACACTTCGGTAGTGCTGACAATAAATTGACTGCTAACGGTGGCTCTAAAGGCAAGAAGGCAGGTGCGTGAGGGAAATATTATGTCACCTTTTTGCACCTTCCCTCCCAAAGTTGGCTGCAGAGAAACAAAACTGACACACTATCACACACGTCTTTATTTCCCATGTTTGGGTCACATTACGTTAACAAAATGCTACAATTTGCAGGTTGGGGTAGGGGGTTCATTCTCAGTGAAACTGAATTCCTCGGTGATATTATTGCCATAGAGATGTACTTTCCGTCTGTCACATGAACGTTTGTGATTCTTGAAAATGGAGAGTGAAAATGATTATTGAACGTTTTAAATTTGGTTTGCTGATGAAACTTAGTTACGTGAGAAGACAGCCAGGAAGAAGGAGAGAGGGTCATGAATAGAATGGAGTGTGCCATAGGCCTCTAAATTTACTCAAAATGTGCATTTTCCTCGACTGATTAAAGAATCCATGCACTGGTACGTTTCTCCATGACAATTGTAGAGGTCTTGGTATAAGAAAGAATACACGCCACCTTCTATCAACCTCTCAACGCCACTGTACTGCATTGCACTAGTCTCATTTGCAAACCAAGTGTTGACTTGTTTTCGTCGGTGGACCAGTCCTCCTGAGAGGAAACTCCTTGACCAGGTTATAGCAGTAAATATATAACAGGTCACCTTGATAAAATGCATTACTACGTTGTTTACTTTAAAAAAAACTTTATAACGTTTGCAAATACAGAACAATTGAAGCAATTATTGTTACACAGGGGATTTCCCTATTAGAATACCGTAGTGTCCAATATTGCAAATTTCCGACCTTTGCATATTGCTATGTAACTGCTCACGTTTTAACTTAATTGAGGAAAGCTGTATCAGATTCTAGGTATATATAATAGTTTCTCCTCTTTATATTTCTTAAGAAAGATTTCGTTTTCCTTTAAACGTGATATATATATATATATATATATATATATATATATATATATATATATATATATATATATAAATATATATATATATATATATATATATATATATATATATATATATATATATATATATATATATATATATATATATATATATATATATATATATATATATATATATATATATATATATATATTATAACGAAAATCCACGTTAACTCCAAAAGAAAATATTAATAGAGAAAACCAGAAAAGTTAGATACGACTCATAATTGACAAATAAGGAGTAATGTTTTAGAAAATATATTCGTCAGCAATATATGACAGTCATATGTACCAAATGTAACACAATGAAAGTATGACGCTAGATAGGTGGTAAGTTGCATTGATGGAATTAGAACCAAATAAACCATATACAGGAAGCGGATTCAGGAGCAAAGAACGGATTACATATGCTTGTAGAACTGATAGAATGATAGAATTATTGTGGTCCCAGGTCTTTGTTGAGGCCGGTGATGTGAAACTTAATACAACAGATCCAATCGATTTCTTTACGTTTACGCCCAGGACCGGATTTGAAGTTCGAGGCAATTAATATACTTTTTAGACTTTTGAGAGAATGACTATGAAGATTGAAATGTTCGGAAACTGAGAATCATGCAAAATTATCACGAATAGCTTTTGTGTGATTATTAAAACTTAAGCGGAACCGGGAGACATTCTCTCAAAACCCAAGAGAACTTGGATTTGGTTATTGAAAACATACAAAGACGCAAAACAAAGCATAATATGGTTTAGCATAACATTTGTATCATCAGCCATATAGTACAGCATATATAGTATACAAATATAACAAATATAGTATAATATGGTATGTCATAACATAACACAGCATAGCATAATATGGTGTAGCCTAACATTTATAACATAAGTTATACAGTATAGCATAGCAAATATAGCATAATATTATATTATGGTATGTCATAACATAACGCAAAATAGCATAAGATGGTGTAGCATAACATTTAAACATAAGTTATACAGTATAGCATAGCAAATATAGTATAATATTATAATATGGTATGTCATAACACAGCATAGCATTGTTAGAATTCATCTCAGATTTTTTTAAGCAGCTTATTAAATCCATACGAGAAAAACGCATACAATTCTTAGGGCTTTATTATTAATAATGTTCAATTGGAAACTTTTGGATTAATTACAACTAACGGACAGATACTGCTAGGAGTAATAATTGGTTTAATTTTTGAATTTGAATTTTGTAATAAAATACCTGGGGAAAGGTGACAGGGAGTGGCAGGAATTGAAACTATTTTATAGAGTAGAGTCTCGGCATGGTTGTGAAGTGAAGCGACTGATTTCTGCTGGATTTAGCAGAAGTTTTTGGAAAATCGGATTAATTTAATCCGTGTCGGATTATTTAAATCCGATTCCGTCGTAATTTCAAAGGAATTGTTTTGGATTATCTGGGACGGCAAATCGTTTCTGATGTTTAAACCGAATGGTGCCGTGGTCTTTAGGTTTAGTTCCCAGAAATGTTCTTAATTTCTTTTCCTAGATTTATCTGTCCAAGAATCGTTTGGTCTATGGCGATAACACGCACATTCTCAATTGAATGATTTTGGAGATTGAAGTGATTTGCAACCTTCTTAGTCGATCTTTTTTGCTTTGATCGCCGATCTATGTTGTGTCATTCTCATTCTAAGAGTGTGTAAGCGAGGCCGATTACGGTAAATGTAGAGTTCGGAAGGATACAAAAATATATTATGTACAACACTGTGAACTGTGCGTAACATATATTTAATCAAAAATACTATGTACAACAATGGATTCGTGCGCAACATATATTTAATCAAACGTACTATCTTACACCTCGTGGCTAACTCAACCAGCCTTCCCCACAAGCGAGCCAGGGCTCGCCGACAGCTAACATGCATCAGTGAACAAAAAGATTAAGCTATGGTTACAAATATAAAGGGCATCATTCCTATATCGTCTTAGCATTTCGGATATACAAATGAGGGATAAAGGTTAAGGGTGAGAGTTAACTATACGCTTGAATACAGTCGTTTGTTACTTCATTACAAATATAGTGGGCCATCAGTCTTTATTATAAGATGTTACAAGTTTTTTAGACTCTCCAACATATTGTAAGTTGCAAGTATTGCATTAGATGAGGTAAATGACATTTTAAGATAGGCAGTTTATTGTATGCCGAATTTGGAACGTGCGTTTGGTTTGGTTGCTCTGAAAGGCCCCGGTCGAATCGACAAGTAAGCATATATATGCAATTTTGTGTACAGGGCGATGATCCTGTAGTTTCTGTTTTGCTTTGCCCCTGCTGGGGTGTCATCCTGAAAGGATGCCCGAACTAAAATATCCCGTAGGTTTCTGGGTTTTTTAAATGAGATGACAGGTAGTTCTGAGAAAACTGATTTCAGGCGTTCGGTGCCTTTGAAGTAGGTGAAGATTCTTCTGAATGATATTAGCCAGTGATGGGAGACCAGTGTGGAATGCAGTAACCAATGGTACCCCTTTTGGAACTGGTTTGACGAGTTTTGTACGTCAATGTTTCCGTGCGAGGTTTGCTTTTGACCTTTTTGATGGCATTTTCAATATTACCCCGAAAATACTCTCTGTTTAGGAGGTGTTGTTACAGTTCTTTAGTGTGGGAATCAAAATCGACTTCAGAGGAGCAAATGCATCTAATGCGCAACGCTTGACTGTACGGAATATTTCTGGTACAGTGACGTGGATGGCAACTGCTTGGTAAAAGGTAGATGTGCTTGTTCGTGGGTTTATTGAACAAGTCTGTTTTGAGTGAACCAGTTTGTAGGGTCACAGTGCTGTCCAGGAAGTGAACGTTATGTCCAGAAAAATCTGCAGTAAACTTGATTGTGAGATGAAACGAGTTTATGTCATCAATGAAGGGTTTTAGATTTGCTTCACCATGGGTCCATATCATAAAGATATCGTCAATGAAACGTAACCACGTGTGTGGTTTCAAGTTTTGTCGAGAAAGAAACTCTTTCTCGAGGTTTTCCATAAAGATGTTGGCAGACGACGGTGCCAGTTTACCATTGCGGTGCCATTAATTTGGAGGTAGTATTTGTTGCCAAATACCAGATTATTGCTGGTCAAGATTAGTTGCATCAATTCGGCCAATTCTTCCTTCGTGGGGGTTTTGCCACGTTTCGGTTTAAATGCATTTATGCAGACCGAAATGCCCTCTTCGTTAGGGATATTTGTGTATAACGAAGACGCATCCAAGGTAACTAACAGAGTAGATGGGGGAAGATTTTTATTTCCCCAATTTTCCGGATGAAATCCGTAGTATCATGCACACAGGACTGTAGGGCCGAAACAAGCTGTGGATATATATATATATATATATATATATATATATATATATATGTGTGTGTGTGTGTGTGTGTGTGTGTGTGTGTGTGTGTGTGTGTGTGCAAATGTTGGAATAGGCTACAGCTAGTCATTTAATATGGTAGGATTAACAAAGCATTTGTCTTCCTCTTACAGAGTAAGCTAATAATACTAGCTAGTCGCACAGGCAGCTAATTTACATAGTAATGGTAACTTTTTAATGATGTTCAGCCATTATAAGATTTGCTAATGGCCATGGATAGTTGCAACATAATCGGTAGAACCTGTTAACCTAGATTGTGATACAGACTAATTAGTTTACACAGTCGAGCATGAAATAGAACGAGATTTTATGTTTCCAGCTTCTTGTTCTCTAGTATCTAATCTTTCCTGCAACATAGTCAGTATTCACGATACAAATAATACTTAAAATGAACGTACAGATTTAGTTGTTTCGAGAAGACCATTTGAAGAGGCACAACAAAATTGATACAATAACCAATACCGTAAATAATAATAATATGCCAATAAATTCAGTCTGCAACACAAACATTCTTGTATTTAGCACCGTAGAAGCGGCCATAGATTGCGTGGAAACATCACCGTCGGTACAAAAATCTTTCAATTCTAGCTCTAATAAGTTCTTACCTTTCAATTCAATTCTATAGATATTTTTTAAGTGTTTTCATGGAGAGAGCGCTGAATATATCTAGTGGTAAACGTTGGGGAAAGTTTTGAATTCCTACCCCGTCGCCCTCCTTTTCCTTCTACCATTGGAATCATGTGTACGCCACATGTGTGCTACTGTACAGAAAACAAATAAAAGTGAGAAATAAAGAAAAGTTTACTCCTGACATTTACAAAAGTAGTTTATCCTTGTTATGTTATATTTCCAATAAAATATATAAACAAAAATCAACTGCTAGTAATGTTTTTATAGCTTTGAGATTTCTACGATCATGATCAATTTTAAGATCTGCTAAAACTCTGGAATGGTTTTTAAGGTAGGATTTACAATGCTTTAGTCTAGCTCTTACACAGTATGCACATGATAATAGCTAGTTGCTTACGTAACTAAACTTTACCACAGTGGTAATCCTTACATAAAATATCGGTCATTGTAAAATATGCTAACGATCTTTGAGATTTGTAAGATAATCGACAGAACCTAGATTTGGAGAAGGAGCCAGAATAAAACAGAACGAGAATCTATCTTTATGTTTGCGTGAGTGTCTGTCTGTTTCAATGATCTACAACATAGGAAACCTAACTTTATTCCTAAAGTCATCCTTCAATGAAACAATAACTCGGTTTGACATTTTAGACACATTTAAAGAAAGCACAACTTATGGTGCAGCATAACATTTATAACATAAGATATACAGTACAGTTTAAGAAATATAACATGATAGTATAATATGGTATGTAATAACTTAACAACTTAAAACAGCAAAGCATATCATAATATGATGTACAGTTATAACCTTCAGATGTATAGTTGTATAGTATACACAAATATCATGAAAGTATGATATTTGTAGAATTTTTAACGCAGCTAATACATACGAGAAAAACGCATACAAGGTATTTAGTTGTTTCGAATAGAGGATTTGCAGAGGCACAAAACCAATATTACCATTACCAATACCATCAATACTATGATAATGGATTTAGTCTGCAACACAAACTGTCTTGTAATATCATTATTCAGCACCGTAGTAGTGGCCATAGATTGCGTGGAAACATCACCGTCGGTACAAAAATCTTTTAATTCTAACTCCAATAAGTTCTTACCTTTCAATTCTAGGGGTGTGTTACAGTCCACAGGGTAACGGAAAAACCTTGTCTTTTGAAACCAATCATATAGAAATTTTATTGAGCAGTCACATCCCCAATTGTTCCCAAGTAAATATAGTTCAAAGTCATGATTAACCTGGAAAAAATCGATCGGTAGGAAAGATAACTTGTTGAAAGAAATACGCAGGGTGTCAAGATTATCCAAACCAACTAACGCCAATGGCGAACACGTATGAATATTATTCTCATCTAGATTGATGTACTTCAAGTAAGAATTATGCTCAAAAGCAAATTTGTGGATATTAGAAACGTTGTTCTTTGCAAGTGAAAGAGTCGTTAGGTTGGGTAGTCTGGTCAAGAGCATCGATGGTATCTCACGTATGTCATTTTCGTGCAAAACTGACGCCTGAAGGCCATGTGGTTCGTCTCCGAAAAGAGATTTTCCAACGAAAGAAATATTATTTTTGGGAGCTCTCAGCGTTTCCAGATGAAGGAAACCGTGCAATCCGTAGTCGTCTAACGCACTTAAATAATTACTTGATAAATCGAGATGCGAACAAGTTGGGAATTTGGTGGGAACCGCAACGTTTAATTTCAAAATGTTATTTGATACTAAATATAGACTTTTAACAAAGAGAGTACTCTCGATTTCTGTCGGAAATGGAAAACTTTCGAATACGTTGTTCGACAAATGTAACGTCTGAAGTTCAATCAGTCCGTCAGTAGCATCATAGCGTGCATTCATTATCAAATTTTCGCGAAGTTGAATAAACATCAGTTTATCACAGCACGAAAACGAGAAGGCCTCCACTTGAGTTATCATGTTTCCACTTAGGTCAAGGTAGGTCAATTGCGTAAGAACTTGAAAACTTTGAACAGGCACCGATGTGAGATAGTTGTGAGCTATGCACTAATGTTCAACTTCTCGCGTGGCATTGAAAATTAAATTATTGATTGATCTAATGTTGCAGAATTTCAGAGCAAAGGCTATTAGGTTTGGGAAAAAAGGCAGAATGACTTCTCCACTCGTTAAACTTGAAATATCGGTGTTGACAATTATAAGGTTTCCCACATCCAAGTGTTCTAACACAGGGAATTTGGTGATGTTCATGAGATTTCCATCACCCTGAAAGATACGCCATCCAGGACAATAGCATTCTTTTGGGCAAGTTTCTAGGCAATATGCAAACGTCGCCAAGACCAGGATGTAAATGCAATACCCTTTCATGGTCAAATAACTACAGTGCTCGTGTCCGCGTTAGAGCGAAGAGGATATCTGTATGGTGATGAAAAGGGAAACGTTTGTTGCATGTGTTGATTTGTTTAAAGCATTCATAAACTGATTTAAGCAAATGACAAATGATCCGTCGTCTTCTTTGAAGTTAAGAAAGAAAAACAACGATGACTGCGAAGACCACGACGCCGGCGATGATAAAATGATGATGGCAATGACGAAAGATGAGAGTGATTAGTAAGAACTCGTTAATACTGCAAAATTAGAGCTGTCCTGGTGCTTTAAAGTTGACAATGTACACAGAACTACCACTTCTTTGAGCCAAAATGGATCCCCCCCCCCCCCCGGAACTGAACTGAAAGTGTTGCAAGTAGTATGGCAGACATATATAAACATTATTAAAGATCAACACACCACAACAATTCCACTTTAAGCCATTAATACGCGTTCACACCAGTAGAAACACTGTGGCTATAATCGTCTCCAACATACTTTTGGAATTGCGTCAAACTCATTAAAATGGTTTATGTCCTATTTTAGGGACAGAGTGCAATGTATACAAATTGATAATGTTATATCTGATGAGAAACAGCTAAGGTTTGGGGTGCCACAGGGATCTGTACTTGGTCCTTTGATATATTGTATGTTTACCCGTCCAGTTGGAGAAATAATTCAGCGCCATAACATCAACTATCACTGTTATGCTGATGATACGCAATTGTATTTGAATTTTGGTGTCCTTGAGTCCTGGAATGACGTATCATTAAAGCTCCAAGCATGCCTTTCAGATATAGTCAGGTGGATGCGGGTAAATTGTTTGAAACTTAATCAAGACAAAACTGAGTTCATTGTATTTTCACCAAAATTTCAGGGTAATGCTATTCAAGACTTGTATATAAATATGGGACCTAACACCATATGTTCAGTTCCTAAAGTAAAGAATTTAGGTGTATATCTTGATCACAATCTTACTATGGATAATCAAGTTGACTCTATCTGTAAGTCCTGTTATTGGCAGATCCGAAATATTGGCAAAATTAGAAGGTATATCTCAGATGATGCGTGCAAGACTTTAATCCATGCCCTTGTGACATCCAAACTGGATTACTGCAATGCCCTGATATATGGCCTGCCTCACAAGCTGACCGATCGCTTTTAGCGAGTTCAGAATCGCGCTGCACGGCTTGTAAGTCGCATTCGTAGACATGAGCATATTACACCTGTATTACGTGACTTACATTGGTTGCCTATTCATTGCAGGTTCAATTATAAGATTCTGTTATATACATATAAGTCACTTAATGGTTTAGCCCCTATCTACCGCTCTGAATTAATTCATAAATACAAGCCTACTCGATCTCTACGCTCAGAATCTAAGTCCTTACTTACCAAACCTGTCATTAAAACTTCTACATACGGTAACAGGCGTTTCGATTACTCATCTGCGACATTATGGAACAGTTTAACGGAGGAAGCTAAGTGTGCCAAAAATATAGATGAATTTAAAAAACTAGTCAAAACCTTTCTATTTCGATCTGTATTCCATTAACCGTGCTTTCTATACTATTTATACTGTCACATTATTACAACGCATTTCCATTTTGCATTTATAGCGCTTTTAAAATTTAAAATTGTTCACATTTTTATATATTTTAAATTTTAAGATTTTGTTTGTATAATTTTCGATTTTCCATTTGCAGTTTTTATACAATTTATTGTCAGATTGTATATAACAAATTTCCTCCCCTTTTTATACCTTACATTATCGATTTATATATTTGTATATCATGTTTGTATGTATTTTACTGTAAAGCGCCTTTGAGTAATTTCTGATTGGATAAGGCGCTATAGAAATTTTGTAAAATATCTAAATAAAATATATAATGACCGGTGATCGATTCCTACCTTCACCTGATGAGTCCCACAAAGACAGAAATCGGTCGTGAAGTGGAATTTTAGCAAATGATGAGATGACCTACTAACAAATTAAAAGAAACTCATTACAAGCACCAATAAATACTGAAAGAATCAAACGAACTTAAAGCAAACAAGCCATGTTGGCGAGTTTTAAGTCAAAGGTAGACAACTTACCGATGATGTTCATAACGAAATGAAAGCTTTCACTTTCTTTGTTCATATAACAGAAGTTTGAAACACGTCTATCGAGAAAGAAGACCTGAATGCCAGTTATTGGGATTATTAATGCATGTACCGTGATAGCTTGATAAACGCCCTCTCTATTCTCTGTAATTTTAGCTAATGGAAGTCACAGGTTACGAAATCTTAGATATAAATAATATATGAGTGGAAAAGGTTGAGAAGGGGAAAAAAAAAACTTTTTAAGAAAATATCTTATTCATAATAATGCCAATATCTGTAGGACGGTGAGCATCGAGGTCGTGGTACGGAAGTGAGAATTATAAATTAAGCATTCTTAGTAAATGTAAATACCAATCTGGACTATAACAGATGTAGATCAAAACATTTAAGAAAGATACAAATCCGATCAAATCCTTTTATTAGCAAACCTACAATTTGCAACAATATGTGACGTCATATGTAACTAAAACATCAAAGCTTTGTTTATTTGTATTGCAGAGTGAGTACTTCTGCTAAGTTGAATTGTTTTTCCAAGATTATTTAAACAAATTCCTCTTCTTGAAGTTCTCGAAAATTTGTCGAATGTTGTGCACTTTGTGTGATCACATTCACTACAGAAGAAAAAGGGATTTCGTTGCCTTATCTCCATCTTTCTTTGTTAACTCACGGTGCCCTGCATGTAATTGTTGTTTGTGTATAAGACGAGGGGTAGAACTTCCAAACACTTTAAAGGATTGTCTGGTGGCCCAAAGAAGTTACCTTAAAATATGATCAATAATTTTACAAACATGTTGTCAAGTTATGAGAACGCCAATGTTGCGTTTGACAGAGAAATGATTTTTTAAACGTTAAGGATGGACATTTCCAATATGATATGAACAGTACAGAACGTGACGTCATCTACGCTAATGCAGATTGCGACATAACCCACGCTCCGTACAGTACCTTCAGTAATCACAACAAAAACCGCGTTTGTATAGATTAATTTCTTCCTCAAATTTTGGTGAAATTTCTTATAAATTAGATATGTTTTCAAAAACTCCTTAATCCGCCATATATGTAGTAGATCGGTGGTTTCGTGGTCTTTGTGTGACACAAGATAAGTTTTAACAGCAGACTCTTCGTTGTTTAAACATCGCGCTATCCAGCTCCAACGCGGATGTTCGCATGTAGGCTTCCCTAACGATTAAAATCGGACAGTTCTGCAAAGCCTAAGCTTCTCGGTACTATAATCTGCTTTGACATCGATTCCGCCAAGTTTCATCTTTCGGTGTTCCGAATACTTTTCAAGTTTCCTTTTACTGTTAATTTGATCCGTGAATTTTATTTCAGCGATTTCGAAGAACAGTTTATGAACTGTGGTTTGAGTGTGAGAGTATATTATGTGCAACGCTATACGTATACCAACTGGGCATGCCAGGCTGTAACGTTCGCGATATGTACGTCATATCATATGTAATATGTAATACATATATATATATATATATATATATATAAAATATATTTATATATAATATATATACATATAAAATATATTAATAAATAATTAAATATATATATATATACATATATATTTATATATGTATATATATATATATCAAAACGAAAATCCACGTTAACTCCAAAATGAAAATAATAATAGAGAAAACAAGAAAAATAAGATATGACTCATAATTGACAAATAAGGAGTAATGTTTTAGAAAATATATTGGAATTTTCGGTCCCCCTGGGATCTTCGTCAGCAATATATGACAGTCGAATGAAAAGTACAAAATGTAACACAATGAAAGTATGACGCTAGATAAGTGCAGTTGCATTGCTGGAATTAGAACCAAATAGTAAACCATGACTATACAGGAAGCGGATTAAGGAGCAAAGAACGGATTACATATGTTTGTAGAACTGATAGAATGATAGAATTATTGGGGTCCCAGGTCTTTGTTGAGGCCGGTGATGTGAAACTTAATACGAAAGATCCAATCGATTTCTTTACGTTTACGCTCAGGACCGGATTTGTGTTCGAGGCGGTAAAAATACATTTTAGGCTTTTGAGAGAATGACTATGAAGATTGAAATGTTCGGAAACTGAGAACTCTGCAAAATTATCACGAATAGCTTTTGTGTGATTATTAAAACGTAAGCGGAACCGGGAGACATTCTCTCAAAACCCAAGAGAACCTGGATTTGGTTATTGAAAACATACAAAGAAAGCACCACAAAACATAATATGGTTTAGCATAACATTTATATCATAAGTTATATAGTACAATATAACAAATATAGCATAATATGGTGTAGCATAACATTTATAACATAAGTTATACAGCGTAGCATAGCAGATATAGCATAATATTATATTATGGTATGTCATAACATAACACAGCATAGCATACTATGGTGTAGCATAACATTTATAACATAAGTTATACAGCGTAGCATAGCAGATATAGCATAATATTATATTATGGTATGTCATAACATAACACAGCATACTATGGGGTAGCATAACATTTATAACATAAGTTATACAGTATAGCGTAGCAAATCTAGCATAATATTATAATATGGTATGTCATAACATAACGCAACATAGCATAATATGGTGTAGCATAACATTTGTAACATAAGTTATACAGTAGCCTATAGCATAGCCAATATAGCATAATATTATAATATGGTATGTCATAACATAACGCAGCATAGCATACTATGGTGTAGCATAACATTTATAACATAAGTTATACAGCGTAGCATAGCAGATATAGCATAATATTATATTATGGTATGTCATAACATAACAAAGCATACTATGGTGTAGCATAACATTTATAACATAAGTTATACAGTATAGCGTAGCAAATATAGCATAATATTATAATATGGTATGTCATAACATAACGCAACATAGCATAATATGGTGTAGCATAACATTTGTAACATAAGTTATACAGTATAGCAAAGCAAATATAGCATAATATTATAATATGGTATGTCATAACATAACGCAACATAGCATAATATGGTGTAGCATAACATTTATAACATAAGTTATACAGTATAGCATAGCCAATATAGCATGATATTATAATATGGTATGTCATAACATAACGCAACATATCATAATATGGTGTAGCATAACATTTGTAACATAAGTTATACAGTAAAGCATAGCAAATATATTATATTAATATTATAATATGGTATGCCATAATAAAACATAGCATAGTTAGAATTCATCTCAGTTTATTTTTATAAAATCCATACGAGAAAAACGCATACAATTCTAAGGGCTTAATTATTAATAATTTTCAATTGGAAAATTTGGGATTAATTACAACTAAGGAGGCAGATACTGCTATAGGTAATAATTGGTTTAAGTTTTTAATTTAAAAATTTGTGATAAAATATGTGGGGATAGGTGACAAGGAGTAGCAGGAATTGAAACTATTTTATAGAGAAGAGTCTCGGCATGGTTGTGAAGTCAAAGCGACCTACTGATTTTTGCTGGATTTAGCAGAAGTTTTTGGAAAATCGGATTATTTTAATCCGATTCCGTCGTAATTTCATAGGAATTGTTTTGGATTATCTGGGACAGCAAATCGTTTCTGATGTTTAAACCGAATGGTGCCGTGGTCTTTAGGTTGAGTTCCCAGAAATGTTCTTTTCCTTTCCTAGATTTATCTGTCCAAGAATCGTTTTGGTCAATGGCAATAACACGCAAATTCTCAATTAAATGATTTGGGAGATTGAAGTGATTTGCAACAGGTTGATGGATCTTTTTTGCTTTGATCGCCAATCTATGTTGTGTCATTCTCATTCTATGAGTGTTTTTTGGACTCTCCAACGTATTGTAAGTTGCAAGTATTGCATTAGATGAGGTAAATGACATTTTTGGATAGGCAGTTAGTTTTGTGCCGAATTTGGAACGTGCGTTCGGTTCGATTGCTCTGAAAGGCCCCAGTCGAATCAACAAGTTACCCTTTTTTTCCAACTTTGCGCACAGGGCGATGATCATGTAGTTTCTGTTTTGTTTGCCCCTAATGGGGTGTCATCCTGAAAGGATGCCTGAACTAAAATATCCCATAGGCTACTGGGTCTTTTAAATGAGATGACAGGTAGTTCTGAGAAAACTGATTTCAGGCGTTCGGTGCATTGATGTAGGTGAAGATTCTTCTCATGATATTAGCCAGTGGTGGGAGACCAGTGTGGAATGCAGTAACCAATGGTACCCCTTTTGGAACTGGTTTGACGAGTTTTGTACGTCAATGTTTCGGTGCGAGGTTTGCTTTTGACCTTTTTGATGGCATTTTCAATATTACCCCGAAAATACTCTCTGTTTAGGAGGTGTTGTTACAGTTCTTTAGTGTGGGAATCAAAATCGACTTCAGAGGAGCAAATGCATCGAATGCGCAACGCTTGACTGTACGGAATATTTCTGGTACAGTGACGTGGATGGCACCTGCTTGGTAAAAGGTAGATGTGCTTGTTCGTGGGTTTATTGAACAAGTCTGTTTTGAGTGAACCAGTTTGTAGGGTCACAGTGCTGTCCAGGAAGTGAACGTTATGTCCAGAAAAATCTGCAGTAAACTTGATTGTGAGATGAAACGAGTTTATGTCATCTATGAAGGGTTTTAGATTTGCTTCACCATGGGTCCATATCATAAAGATATCGTCAATGAAACGTAACCACGTGTGTGGTTTCAAGTTTTGTCGAGAAAGAAATTCTTTCTCGAGGTATCCCATAAAGATGTTGGCAGACCACGGTGCCAGTTTACCATTGTGGTGCCATTAATTTGGAGGTAGTATTTGTTGCCAAATACCAGATTATTGCTGGTCAAGATTAGTTGCATCAATTCGGCCAATTCTTCCTTCGTGGGGGTTTGCCACGTTTCGGTTTGAATGCTTTTGTGCAGGCCGAAATGCCCTCTTCTTTAGGGATATTTGTGTATTACGAAGACACATCCAAGGTAACTAACAGAGTAGATGGGGGAAGACTTTTTATTTCCCAATTTTCTGGATGAAATCCGTAGTGTCATGCACATAGCACGGTAGGGCCGAAACAAGAGGTTGGATATATATATATATATATACATATATATATATATATATATATATATACATATATATATATATATATATATATATATATATATATGTGCAAATGTTGGAATAGGCTAGAGCCAGTCATTTAATATGGTAGGATTAACAAAGCATTTGTCTTCCTCTTACAGAGTAAGCTAATAATACTAGCTAGTTGCACACGCAGCTAATTTACATAGTAATGGTAACTTTTTAATGATGTTCAGCCATTATAAGATTTGCTAATGGCCATGGATAGTTGCAACATAATCGGTAGAACCTGTTAACCTAGATTGTGATACAGAGTAATTAGTTTACACAGTCGAGAATGAAATAGAACGAGATTTTATGTTTCCAGCTTCTTGTTCTCTAGTATTTTTTCTTTCCTGCAACATAGTCAGTATTCACGATACAAATAATACTTAAAATGAACGTACACATTTAGTTGTTTCGAGATGACCATTTGAAGAGGCACAAACAAATTGTTACAATAACCAATACCATAAATAATATGCCAATCAATTCAGTCTGCAACACAAACATTCTTGTATTTAGCACCGTAGAAGCGGCCATAGATTGCGTGGAAACATCACCGTCCGCACAAAAATCTTTTAATTCTAGCTCTTATAAGTTCTTACCTTTCAATTCAATTCTATAGATATTTTTTAAGTGTTTTCATGGAGAGAGCGCTGAATATATCTAGTGGTAAACGTTGGAGAAAGTTTTGAATTCCTACCCCGTCCCCCTCCTTTTCCTTCTACCATTGGAATCATGTGTACGCCACATGTGTGCTACTGTACAGAAAACAAAATAAAAGTGAGAAATAAAGAAAAGTTTATTCCTGACATTTACAAAAGTAGTTTATCCTTGTTATGTTATATTTCCAATAAAATATATAAACAAAAATCAACTGCTAGTAATGTTTCTATAGC
Organism: Apostichopus japonicus; assembly: GCF_037975245.1. Classification (NCBI taxonomy): domain Eukaryota; kingdom Metazoa; phylum Echinodermata; class Holothuroidea; order Aspidochirotida; family Stichopodidae; genus Apostichopus; species Apostichopus japonicus. The sequence goes on along the minus strand of NC_092576.1, from coordinate 15,063,099 downwards.
TATTGAGATTTCTACGATCATGATCAATTTTAAGATCTGCTAAAACTCTGGAATGGTTTTTAAGGTAGGATTTACAAAGCTTTAGTCTACAATCCTCGACAAAAATGATGGGACAGTATGAGCAGCAACGAGCGATATTGGTTTAAGCGCACCCCCCTTCCCCCCGTTCAATGTTGTAGCCAAAAGCGCTCAGAAACTGCAACATTGATACGGGGAGTGGGGTGTCCCATCTATTTTTGTCGACGATTGTAGCTCTTACACAGTATGCACATGATAATAGCTAGTTGCTTACGTAACTAAACTTTACCACAGTTGAAATCCGTGCATATAATATCGGTCATTTTAAAAATTGCTAACGATCTTTGAGAGTTGTAAGATAATCGACAGAACCTACATTTGGAGAAGGAGCCAGAATAAAACAGAACGAGAATCTATCTTGATGTTTGCGTGAGTGTCTGTCTGTTTCAATGATCTACAACATAGCAAACCTAACTTTATTCCTAAAGTCATCCTTCAATGAAACAATAACTCGTTTGACATTTTAGACACATTTAATGAAAGCACAACTTATGGTGCAGCATAACATTTATAACATAAGATATACAGTACAGTTTAATAAATATTTCATGATAGTATAATATGGTATGTAATAACATAACATTACACAGCAAAGCATAGCATAATATGATGTACAGTTATAACCTTAAGATGTATAGTTGTATAGTATACACAAATATCATGAAAGTGTGATATTTGTAGAATTTTTAACGCAGCTAATACATACGAGAAAAACGCATACAAGGTATTTAGTTGTTTCGAATAGACCATTTGAAGAGGCACAAAACCAATATTGCCATTACCAATACCATCACTACTATGATAATGGATTTAGTCTGCAACACAAACTGTCTTGTAATACCATTATTTAGCACCGTAGTAGTGGCCATAGATTGCGTGGAAACATCACCGTCGGTACAAAAATCTGTTAATTCTAATTCCAATAAGTTCTTACCTTTCAATTCTAATGGTGTGTTACAGTCCACAAGGTAACGGAAAAACCTTGTCTTTTGAAACCAATGATATAGATATTTCATTGAGCAGTCACATCCCCAATTGTTCCCAAGTAAATAAAGTCCAAAGTCATGATTAACCTGGAAAAAATCGATCGGTAGGAAAGATAACTTGTTGAAAGAAATACGCAGGGTTTGAAGATTATCCAAACCAACTAAAGCCAATGGCGAACACGTATGAATATTATTCTCTTCGAGATTGATGTACTTCAAGTAAGAATTATGCTCAAAAGCAAAATCGTGGATATTAGAAATGTTGTTCTGTGCAAGTGAAAGAGTCGTTAGGTTGGGTAGTCTAGTCAAGAGCATCGATGGTATCTCACGTAAGTCATTTTCTTGCAAAATTAACGCTTGAAGGCCATGTGGTTCGTCTCCGAAAAGAGATTTTCCAACAAGAGAAATATTATTTTTTTGAGCTCTCAGCGTTTCCAGATGAGGGAAACCGTACAACCCGTAGTCGTCTAATGCAATTAAATAATTACCTGATAAATCGAGATGCGAACAAGTTGGGAATTTGGTGGGAACCGCAACGTTTAATTTCAAAATGTTATTTGATGCTAAAGATAGACTTTTTACAAAGAAAGTACTCTTGTTTTCTGTCGGAAATGGAAAACTTTCGAATACGTTGTTCGACATATGTAACGTCTGAAGTTCAACTAGTCCGCCAGTAGCTTCATAGCGTGCATTCATTATCAAATTTTCGCGAAGTTGAATAACCCTCAGTTTATCACAGCACGAAAACGAGAAGGCCTCCACTTGAGTTATCATGTTTCCACTTAGGTCAAGGGTGGTCAATCGCGTAAGAACTTGAAAACTTTGAACAGGCACCGATGTGAGATAGTTGTAAGCTATGTCCAAACTTTCAACCTCTCGCGTGGCATTGAAAATTAAATTATTGATTGATCTAATGTTGCAGAATTTCAGAACAACGGCTATTAGGTTTGGGAAAACAGGCAGAATGACTTCACCACTCGTTAAACTTGAAATATCGGTGTTGGTAATAATAAGGTTACCCACATCCAAATGTTCTAAGACAGGGAATTTGGTGATGTTCATGAGAATTCCATCACACTGAAAGATACGCCATCCAGGACAATAGCATTCCTTTGGGCAAGGTTCTAGGCAATTTGTAAACGTCGCCAAGACCAGGATGTAAATGCAATACCCTTTCATGGTCAAATAACTACAGTGCTCATGTCCGGGTTAGAGCGAAGAGGATATCTGTATGGTGATGAAAAGGGAAACATTTGTTATATGTGTTGATTTGTTTATAGCATTCATGAACTGATTTAAGCAAATGACAAATGAACCGTCGTCTTCTTTGAAGTTAAGAAAGAAAACAACGATGACTGCGAAGACCACGACGCCGGCGATGATAAATATGATGATGGCAATGACGAAAGATGAGAGTGATTAGTAAGAACTCGTAAATACTGCAAATTAGAGCTGTGCACCCCTGGTGCCTTTAATCTGACAATGTACACAGAATTACCGCTTCTTTGAGCCAAAATGGATTTTTTTCCCCCTGAACTGAACGTGTAGCAGGTAGTATGACAGACATATGTAAACATTATTAAAGATGAACACACCACAAAAATTCCGCTTTAAGTCATTAATACGCATTCACACCATCAGAAACACTGTGGCTATAATGTCCGGTGATCGATTCCTACCTTAACCTGATGAGTCCCGAAAAGACGAAATCGGTCGTGAATTGGAATTTTAGCAAACGATGAGATGATCTACTAACAAATTAAAAGAAACTCATTAAAAGCACCAATCAATAATAAAAGAAATAAACGAACTAAAAGCAAACAAGCCATGTTGGCGAGTTTTAAGTCAAAGGTAGACAACTCACCGATGTTTTTCATAACTAACTGAAAGCTTTCACCTTCTTCGTTCACATGACAGAAGTTTGAAACACGTCGATTGAGAAAGAAGACCTGAATGCCAATTATTGGGATTATTAAGCTGATAGTGAGTGTTAAGTGTTAGCTTGATAAGCGCCCTCTCCATACAGCTCTGTAATTTTAGCTAATGGAAGTCACAGGTTACGAAATCTTAGATATAAATAATACATGAGTGGAAAAGGTTGAGAAGGAAGAAAACAACTTATTAAGGAAATATCATATTCATAATAATGTCAATATCTGGATGACGGTGAGCCTCGAGGTCGTGGTATGGAAGTGAGAATTATAAATTAAGCGTTCTTAGTAAATGTAAATACCAATCTGGACTATAACAGATGTAGATCAAAACATTTAAGAAAGATACAAATCTGATCAAATCCTTTTATTAGCAAACCTACAATTTGCAACAATATGTGACGTCATATTTGACTAAAACATCAAAGCTTTGTTTATTTGTATTGCAGAGTGAGTACTTCTGCTAAGTTGAATTGTTTTTCCAAGATTATTTAAAAAAAATCCTCTTCTTGAAGTTCTCGAAAATTTGTCGAATGTTGTGCACTTTGTGTGATCACATTCACTACAGAAGAAAAAGGGATTTCGTTGCCTTTTCTCCATCTTTCATTGTTAACTCACGGTGCCCTGCATGTAATTGTTGTTTGTGTAAAAGACGAGGGATAGAACTTCCAAACACTTAAAAGGATTGTCTGGTGGCCCAAAGAAGTTACCTTAAAATATGATCAATAATTTTACAAACATGTTGTCAAAGTATGAGAACGCCAATGTTGCGTTTGACAGAGAAATGATTTTTTAAACGTTAAGGATGCTGGATCATACCTTAAGTCGACATTTACATTGACTTACACACTAAATTCAATCGATTTTTTGTAACCCTAACCCTGAACCGACCCTAACCAAACCTTGTAAATGAACGTTTTACAGGACGGAGAACATTATAAAGCTATTTCCGAGAATTAAAAAGTTTCTTAAAATGGTAGTAAAACAATAGGTCGACACTAAGGTACACTTTTTTACCATAAACTGTCGACCTAAGGTACATATAATGAGTATATATGTATATATATGTTTGATCTCTAGAGTAAGGCAAAATATGTCACTGGAAACAGAACTAGTATTGTTCGATACAGGTGACAAACGCCTACAGTGGAATTACGACCTTCCTTACCGGTTTCGAACCTCTGGACATACAATCAGCGTCCATAGCCTAGTGGTTAGGGTGTCCGCGTACAGAGCGGAAGGCCCGTGGTTCGAATCCCGGTGGAGGCTGAAAGTTTTTTCACTGTTCTTGATTTTCCAACTCATTACTATTTTCATTTATATATATATATATATATATATATATATATATATAGTAGAAAAATAAATAAAAAATTCTCAGTGCTACGCAGAACATTGCCTATATATATATATATATATATATATATATATATATATATATATATATATATATATATTTATATATATATATATATTTATATATATATATATATATTTATATATATATATATATATATATATATATATATATATATATATATCAAAACGAAAATCCACGTTAACTCCAAAAGGAAAATAATAATAGAGAAAACAAGAAAAATAAGATATGACTCATAAATTGACAAATAAGGAGTAATGTTTTAGAAAATATATTGGAATTTTCGGTCCCCCTGGGATCTTCGTCAGCAATATATGACAGTCGAATGAAAAGTACAAAATGTAACACAATGAATGTATGACGCTAGATAAGTGCAGTTGCATTGATGGAATTAGAACCAATAGTAAACCATGACTATACAGGAAGCGGATTAAGGAGCAAAGAACGGATTACATATGTTTGTAGAACTGATAGAATGATAGAATTATTGGGGTCCCAGGTCTTTGTTGAGGCCGGTGATGTGAAACTTAATACGAAAGATCCAATCGATTTCTCTACGTTTACGCCCAGGACCGGATTTGAAGTTCGAGGCAATTAAAATACATTTTAGGCCTTTGAGAGAATGACTATGAAGATTGAAATGTTCGGAAACTGAGAACCCTGCAAAATTATCACGAATAGCTTTTGTGTGATTATTAAAACGTAAGCGGAACCGGGAGACATTCTCTCAAAACCCAAGAGAACCTGGATTTGGTTATTGAAAACATACAAAGAAAGCACCACAAAACATAATATGGTTTAGCATAACATTTATATCATAAGTTATATAGTACAACATAACAAATATAGCATAATATGGAGTAGCATAACATTTATAACATAAGTTATACAGCGTAGCATTGCAAATATAGCATAATATTATATTATGGTATGTCATAACATAACACAGCATTGCATAACATGGTGTAGCATAACATTTATAACATAAGTTATACAGCGTAGCATAGCAAATATAGCATAATATTATATTATGGTATGTCATAACATAACACAGCATAGCATACTATGGTGTAGCATAACATTTATAACATAAGTTATACAGTATAGCGTAGCAAATCTAGCATAATATTATAATATGGTATGTCATAACATAACACAGCATAGCATAATGGTGTGAAGCGTAACATTTATAACATAAGTTATACAGTATAGCATAGCAAATATAGCACAATATTATAATATGGTATGTCATTACATAACACAGCATAGCATAATATGGTGTAGCATAACATAAGTTATACAGTAAAGCATAGTTAATATATTATATTAATATTATAATATGGTATGCCATAATAAAACATAGCATAGTTAGAATTCATCTCAGTTTTTTTTTTTATAAAATCCATACGAGAAAAACGCATACAATTCTAAGGGCTTAATTATTAATAATGTTCAATTGTAAAATTTGGGATTAATTACAACTAAGGAGGCAGATACTGCTATAGGTAATAATTGGTTTAATTTTTTAATTTAAAAATTTGTTATAAAATATGTGGGGATAGGTGACAAGGAGTAGCAGGAATTGAAACTATTTTATAGAGAAGAGTCTCGGCATGGTTGTGAAGTCAAAGCGACCTACTGATTTCTGCAGGATTTAGCAGAAGTTTTTGGAAAATCGGATTATTTTAATCCGATTCCGTCGTAATTTCATAGAAATTGTTTTGGATTATCTGGGACGGCAAATCGTTTCTGATGTTTTAACCGAATGGTGCCGTGGTCTTTAGGTTTAGTTCCCAGAAATTTTCTTTTCCTTTCCTAGATTTATCTGTCTAAGAATCGTTTTGGTCAATGGCAATAACACGCAAATTCTCAACTAAATGATTAGGGAGATTGAAGTGATCTGCAACAGGTTGGTGGATCTCTTTTGCTTTGATCGCCGATCTATGTTGTGTCATTCTCATTCTATGAGTTTTTTTTTTTGACTCTCCAACGTATTGTAAGTTGCAAATATTGCATTAGATGAGAAAATGACATGATAGGCAGTTTATTTTATGCCGAATTTGGTTCGATTGCACTAAAAGGCCCTGTCGAATCGACAAGTTACCCCTTTTTCCAATGTTGCGTACAGGGCGATCCTGTAGTTTCTGTTTTGTTTTCCCATAATGGGGTGTCATCCTGAAAAGATGCCCGAACTAAATTATCCCGTAGGTTACTGGGTCTTTTAAATGCGATGACAGGTAGTTGTGAGAAAATTCTTCTGAAAGATATTAGCCAGTGGTGGGAGACCATAGTGGAATGCAGTAACTATTGGTACCCCTTTTGGAACTGGTTTGACGAGCTTTGTACGTCAATGTTTCGGTACGGGGTTTGCTTTTGGCCTTTTTGATGGCATTTCAAATAGTACCCCGAAAATACTGTCTGTTTAGGAGGTGTTGTTACAGTTCTTTAGTGTGGGAATCAAAATCGACTTCAGAGGAGCAAATGCATCGAATGCCACAACGCTTGACTGTACGGAATATTTCTGGTACAGTCACCTGGATGGCAACTGGTTGGTAAAGGGTATATGTGCTTTTTCGTGGGTTTATTGAACAAGTCGGTTTTGAGTGAACCATTTTGTAGGGTCACAGTGGTGTCCAGGAAGTGAACGTTATATCCAGAAAAATCTGTAGTAAACTTGATTGTGAGATGAAACGAGTTTATGTCATCAATGAAGAGTATTAGAAGTTTCCTCGCAATGGGTCCATATCATGAAGATATCGTCAATGAAACGTAACCACGTGTGTGGTTTCAAGTTTTGTCGAGAAAGAAATTCTTTCTCGAGGTTTCCCACAGAGATGTTGGCAAAAGACAGTGCCAGTTTGATATCCATTGCGGGGACATGAATTTAGATGTAGTGTTTGTTGCCAAATACCAGATTATTCCTGGTCAAGATTAATTGCATCAATTCGGCCAATTCTTCCTTCGTGGGGGTTTTGCCACGTTTCGGTTTAAATGTATTTATGCAGGCCGAAATGCCCTCTTCGTTAGGGATATTTGTGTATAACGAAGACGCATCCAAGGTAACTAACAGAGTAGATGGGGGAAGATTTTATTTCCCCAATTTTCCGGATGAAATCCGTAGTATCATGCACACAGGACTGTAGGGCCGAAACAAGCTGTTGGATATATATATATATATATATATATATATATATAAATATATATATATGTATATATATATATATATATATACATATATTTATGTGTGTGTGTGTGTGCGTGTGTGTGTGTGTGTGTATGTGAAAGATTCAGTAGCGTTACGGTGTGTAATGTTATACCACAGGCATTTTAAATTGAATTTAACCATTTGGAATTAATGGAAACAAATATTCTACACTGCTAGCATATCTCAGCATCGTAGCTCTTAGTAAGGGTGCTTGATAGAGATGTGTTTCCAGATATAAATTCGTTAGAAGAATTTATGATTCAACATTCAAGATGATCACCGAATATTTTACTCTCACATCAAAGCTTTTCTGAAATCAACCTGCTTACTTTGTTATACATTATGTTAGCAAAATGGTACTCATACTTCGTGTATTCTTAACATTTTGTCAGCAAGACTTCACTACGAAAAGGAAATTAACGTTGTAGTTATTGCAAAGGTAAGGAAAATGCGTTATGTGTGTTATGTATAGTTGTGTGTACCTCGCTAGTAACGGAAAAATGCAACAACACGCGGTTTTAATTGCACAAATATTCGGGAGCCGGTACCAACTAGCTCAGATTAAAAGAATACAAGTAGTATTTATACCCAGCCATGACCTGTCCATTTGTGTTTCTATTTTACAAGCAAAGAGAATATGATACTTCATCATTGTTCTGATTTCGATCTTGTGACTGGCTTAGACCGTACAGCATTCTGACCCATCAGTATTACGTTGTCCAATTGTTGTTTTAATTGCGCATTTTATTCCAAAGGGTTATTTCCTTGCTGTGGACATGTGACATGACTAGAAATTGTTCACTTTAATTTATATGTATCTGATTCCAAAGCGCTGTTCGTATGCGGTATCAATTGTGCAATCTGGAGACTGACGGCTTGTTGTAAACATATTGTGTATGTCACATTAGAATAGTATAATTTAGTTAATTTGTATTTGTATGACAGAAGAAGTCAATCTGTCAGCTGTTTATTTTAGAAAGTTTTTTTTAGTAACTTTTACTTTAGTCAATGCTGGTTGTTGTTGATGTTGGAAAGTAGTATCCAAGGATGTAGGACAATTTACATAAACCCTAATCCCTCTATTCACTACAAAAATACAAGGTAGCATAATTGAGTATGTATACAAAAGAAACATCACCAGGTCAGGGCATAGTATAATAATACAAAGGTACAGGGTAGCATAGCATAGCTAGTGCACACAAAAGAAACCTACCAGGGCAGGACATAGTCAAGATGACAATGTATTGTATTGCCAAGTTATGCAAATTGATACACTATTAATTATGTGTGACATCACATCCAGCCAGTGAAGTGAGTGTTGGATAAGATTTTTATTCACTCTCCAAAATACCATCATCGGATTGAGTCCTGCTATATCTCTTAGCTGAAAAAGACGGAGCTACAATATTGTGATTTTCATATCATGGGGCACAGGATCCTATATATAGGATACCTGTATTGAAGCCTGGGCTGGCATACTTTAATTAATATCTGGCATTTAACTGTGAAAGCTTGAAACACAATTTTTCCCTGGAGATTCCAGTATCACACAATATTTAGTGTTCTGGATAGGGCAGCTTGTCGGCAGAGTTGGGATGGAAGTACATCACCTGACCGGATAAAGTAAAGCTGTATTGCAGAGCTCGTCTGACAGTTTAAGAACTGGAACCATTGTAAGTAGAAACTTGTTATAGTAATCTGTTCTGTATATGTAATATTTGGGATGCAACCACTTTAAAGTTTGTATACTTTTGGAGGTGAATATGCATACAAAAGTCAGTTTAATTTTGTGTAGTAATTTTTCATTATGTTGGATAGTAAAAGTCACGCCTTAATTGACTTTCCTTAAGAAAGTGGATGTTTGCTATGATTGTAATAGTGATGGTAACTTTTATAGCATTACAAATTAATTCAAGTGATTTTGGCAGAGAGGGGTTATATGTTTAGTGGAGTGAACATGAGGTTAGTGTGCATAAAGGAGAGTTATGATGTGCTCACCATAGCTTTGGAGTAGGAATGTATATATGTTTGAGTTTAACCAATTTTTGTTTGTATGTGGAACAAACTAAACTTTGTTCAAGATTCATATATGGCTTATTGTTACAAATTTTGTATTATAAATTTATGCAACATGTTTAGTATATTGTATTTGGACAAAGTATTATCAGAGAATCTGATTGTGTATTTTTTTCCGATACAGTGCCACTTTCCTCTCACATTGGGTCGAAGACCGGAAGCTTTTGAGGATAGTTTTATCACCGACTATAACACCTACCACAACTTGATATCAGCAACCACGTGTCAACAAGTATTGTCAACACCTTTAGGCAATATTCGTCATAGTGACAACTCAGAACTCATTTTTTTTTTAAGATAAATGTTAAATCAGAATTTCATGATGTAAAGGGGGGAAAGCTCTTCAGACTAGAAGAGGTAATCTCATTCTTTGATAGAGAAAAGAATATCCAATTAATATATATTAAGACTAAATTTATACGTGCCAGTTTGCTCTCTCGCAATTGAAAAAGATCCAGGGGTATCAAAACTTTGGAAAGTCTTAACCTTTTCAGTAGTTAAGCTAAATCTAGTATATGTTATCCTCTGGTAAAGATTGCGCCAAAGCAATCTGTTATCTCTAAGTATTCAGGAGTCCTACGTGTTCCTAAGCAGTATTACAGAACGCTGTAACCTTTATTTTGCATGTTCCTTTTTTTTATTATTTTAAGGAGAAAGTTCCTCCTCAATAAATACCTATTCACTTAAGAAGTTGAATTTATAAAACTTGTTCTGCATCATTAGTTGGTTGGAGTATTTCTTTTTTACATTGCATTTTGATTTTGGATAGCCGCTAGGCGAATGTGTCGCATTGCCACTTGCATTCTTTTTGTGGGTGACAGTGTAGGCGTTTAAGAGACTTCTCGACATGATGATGAATCATAAAGTCAAAACCCTGTATAGCACTAATGGACTCTTGTTAAATATAAAAAAAAAAATGTTCACGATATAATAATAGGATCAAAGTACTACTTGTCCAATAGTCCACGCACTGCAATGTAAAACCAACGTCATCCTCAAAATATCATATATGCTGAATGCTACCGACTCGAATGGACTGTGCCAACAGCACCAATACAAGGGAAATCGAGCACGGTGATATCAGGTATATCCCATCGAGCTCTTTTCAAAAATCATTGCAAACACTTGTAAATCAATTTTAACGTGACCCAAAGCAAGCACTGATCGCTAACAGAAAAAAGTCGTTCAGTGTGCGTTAATCAGTTATTTACTCTGTAAAACCCGGTTTCTCAATAACTGATGTCGACGACCTTCATGACTAAGAATTCAAGACAATAATGACCGTCACGTCATTTCCAGAATCTGTTTGTTCGTTTGTGTGTTGCATTGATGTATTGGTTGTATATAGCAGTGCCACGTGACAGGTTTGTTAATATAACAGATAATCAGCCGCGTGGATGATCAGAGTGTGTCATGCCTGATCGATGCCTGATAGGCTCCTGCAGGTTAGCAAAAAACAAATTGATTAACAAAATAGACCATCAATTTTTTTTAAGTAATGTTGTAATAATAATACAACCACATAGCTGAGGTAGACCAGGAGATACTCGATGTCCCACCTGCCAGTAACACTGACAAACACCCTATCCTTAGGGAGGAAGTAGAAGCAGCTGTTAGATCACTGAAAAAGGGCAAGTCAGCAGGAGTGGATAACATCCCAGCAGAGCTGATTCAAACAGGGGGAGAAGCTGCCATCAACACACTACACACAATCTGCAAAAAGATCTGGCAGACAGGAAACTGGCCCACACCATGGACACAGTCTTTGGTCATCACCCTTCCAAAGAAAGGCAACTTGCAACAGTGCCAGAACTATCGCACAATCAGCCTCATCTGCCACCCGAGTAAAGTAATGCTAAAGATCTTGCTAAACCGACTAAAACCACAAGCAGAAGCAATCATTGCGGAGGAGCAGGCTGGATTTAGAGCTGGTCGCAGCACGACAGAGCAGATCTTCAATCTCAGAAATACTGTGCGAACGTTACCTACAACACCAGCAAGACCTCTACCATGTCTTTATAGACTTCAAAAAGGCTTTTGATAGAGTCTGGCATGCGGCTCTATGGGCAACTATGAGACACTACAACTTCAATGTCAACCTCACCAGAGTGATCCAACAGCTTTATGACAAAGCCACCAGCGCAGTCATCTTCAATGGTGCAATAGGGGAGTGGTTCGGGACAACAGTCGGAGTCCGGCGAGGTTGCTTGCTCTCGCCTACTCTCTTCAACGTTTTCCTCGAGAAAATCATGTCGGATGCTCTAGATATGCATGAAGGGACAGTGAGCGTCGGTGGCAGAACATGTGACAACTTACGTTTTGCCGATGACATTGATGCCTTTGTAGGAAAAGAAGAAGAGCTCTCCAGTCTAGTGGAACGCCTCGACAAGACCTCGGCAGCCTACGGGATGGAGGTCAATGCACAAAAAACCAAACTGATGACCAATAGCAGCGATGGCATCAACGTAGACATCAGGGCCAATGACGAAAAGCTGGAAACGGTTCAGAGCTTCAAGTACCTGGGAGCAATAGTAACAGATGAAGGTTCAAAGTCAGAAATAATCTCCAGGATTGCACAGACAACATCAGCAGTAACGAAACTGAAGCTAATTTGGAAGGACAGGAACATCACCCTCCGGTCAAAGATCCGACTGATGCGCTCCCTTGTCACCTCCATATTCCTCTACGCCTATGAGTCATGAGTCATGGACCATGACAGCAGACATCGAAAGGAGGATACAAACTGTAGAAATGAGATGTTACCGCAGACTCCTCAATATATCCTACAGGGACCACATCTCCAATCAAGAAGTGAGGAAAAGAATTGGCCAGGCTATCGGGCCCTACGATGAACTCCTCACCATTGTGAAAAAACGCAAATTGAGATGGTATGGTCATGTCACAAGATCTACAGGACTGGCTGAGACGATCCTGCAGGGCACGGTACCGGGAGGAAAAAGGAGAGGCAGACAGAGGAAAAGTTGGGAGGACAACATCCCAGAGTGGACGAGCCTCAAACTGCCTGATGGCCTTCGAGAGGCAGAGGATAGGAAGAAATGGAAAGCAATAGTTGGGAGGGCATCTGTGGCGCCCCTACGGTCTACCAGACTCCGGGATAGGTGAGGTGAGGTGAGGAGGTAATAATAGTTGGCAGACAAGCAAAATATTCAGAAAGGGAGCTATATTACTCAAACATAATTGGGAGGCTGCCCCAGACGTGACAATCCCACCCTCCCGTGAAGAGACCAGTAGCTAAAAAAAAATATTAAAGAAAATAACTCTTCCCGGTAGCTGGGCTTAGTTGCTCCTCGGAAGAGAACTGTTCTCCCGAAGTTTTACTCACAAGCACTCTAGCCACCAGCTTCCTAGACAAGGGGCTCCTCCCTCTTAATTTTGTTTTTGCCTTTTTTTTAATTTAAATTATGCTAAAACCTAACTAGAGATGAATATACTTGACGTATTATTATTTTGTTTTTCTCCCTTCCTTTCTCCCAATGGTGTGTATTACATAATCTTTCAACTTTGGAATCAAGATGACGAGACGTTAATCACTATCATGGCTAAGAACTGTACTATCAACTGATTGCTGACGCCATCATTTGACCATTTGATGTATGATGTAACTCTTTTTAAGAATAACATCACCGGACAAACCGTATTTCGTTATGTCATTAGCACAAACAAATAGGCATATTATTTCATTGATAGTTAAAAATGACCATAGATAAGGGACAAATGTTTCCGTACGCCATTTTCCGATTTTTCTTTGGAAAGCCATAGGGTAGAGACAAATCTGACGACGAAACAGTGGCACCGAGTACACAAAAGAAGGCCAGCTAAACGATTATTCATTCACAATTAATTACATGTACCAGCTCTTTGTGTGTGTTGTAGTGTTAATTTCTTGTATAGGTATCGTACCACAATTAGAGTAGTGTTCGTTCGCTCGAAAGCATAATCATTGTCAGAGAAAAGAGGTAAAACTACTGTACCTAAGGTAATGCTTGTTAACGCATGTTATCAGTTACTATCATTATTTGTTCTGCCTATATGAAAGAGCATTATTTAAAGTACAGATGGTGGGAAAATAGGGAGGATGGAATGGGATATAAACCATTTTAGAAATTCTTTGGTTAAAGGTTGATATTATTCCGAGCGAGCATATGGAAAAAAGCTCAAAATCTCAAAGGTCATGATATAGAAGTTTGCAAGTGCCATGATAGGGCAAGTTCTCAGCTATCATGTGATGGGTAGGATACACCAGTTGAAAACTTTTATCTATGCTTTGGCAGGTCTTGAATGTGACAAGTTTAGTGTGTAAGTCAATGGAACAAATAATTGTGGTGCGAGACCTATAGGCATAAACAGAGACCAGAATTGTGATATCCTAACAAACCAAGATTGGTATGAGTTAAAGTGAAGTTTTTCCCTCGGAATGAGTACGATTACAAAAAAAAGTAAACAGAGATCAGATTTGTATTTTACGAGTACAATAACGTGACTGCGGTTACAAGTAGAATTTTTCATTTGTATGAGTACGAATACAAATTCTAAACATAGATCAGACTTGTGTTATAGAAGTAAAACAACATTGGTACGAGTACAAGTAGAAATTTACCTTGGTATGAGTTCGATTACGATTCATAAACAGAGATCACATTTGTGTTAAACTATAATAAAAACTCGATTGGTACGAGTGAAAGTAGGAATTTCCCTTGGTATGAGTACGATTACAAATCATAAACAGAGATCGGATTTATGTTGCGAGTACATGCAATTACGTTGTAGTGCAAGTACAATGACGGACTCACTGCAATTGTGCTTAGGAGTTATTAATTACAGACAGTAAACTAAGGAAAATTAGACAATAGCGATAGCTAGAAAATTAATGTTGTACTTGAATATTAAGAAAACATGTGGAAAAAAAGTAATAACTGTTGGTCTTATGTACTTGCAAAAGCAAGACAAGCATGTTTCCCACCACGCTGGCAGTACATCCTATTACTTTTTTTCCAGGCCTATTAAACGTTTTTTTTGGGGGGGGGCGGGGGGAAACTTAGTAAAGTTAAAACTGAAATATCAAATATTAAGTTTTTGCGGACTAGCATTCTAAAATGCTATAAGAACAATCTGTAGCGATGCTGTAAACTATGGTCGGCTACTATGATACTGTGTTAATAAATAATTGCAAGATATAGCGATACTGTGCATGAAACTAAGCAACAATGAAAATGTTTAAATAAATTATTACAAGGCAGCCTTTTGTTTAAGATGCTATAATGATGGTAATGTAAATATTTTCAAGAGGTAGTACTAAACAATTAACTCAGTAGTTTTTTTTTCGTGTACTCATATTTTCTTTGGCTGCATTTTGCCAACACTTATGTCTGCTTTTTTCCATGTTTCAAAGAAAGTAAGTTTTGGATGTCTTATTTACGATAATTTCAACATTAAAATGGGAAGTAAGAACATAGACAGTATGTTATAATTATAGCAGAGTGTAACAAAAAACAAAACCGAGCAACTACTTATATATGCATCATTAGCCTACTATTAGAATATGCTTAACGAATCAACGTACGACTGCACAACCCAGTAACCATGCAAAACAGAGCTGCGTGCGTTATGTGAGCAGGTGAGTGTTGTTCTGAATAGTATTTCAGGTCAGTTAACCGGGTCACCATAAATACATTTTGTTGGAGGTAATGGGCGTAACAATCGCTTCATCGATTACCATATAGGTATAGCATAGTCTCCGCAGCCGTTGTAGTTTGTGGTAAAACTATGTTTTCGTCGGGGTTTATACATGGTTAAGTGGGATTCGTCCTTGAGTCTCCCCACGACTGTTCCCGGAATATTGTAGTACTTCCGACCCTTGGTCATCCTCGACGTATGCAGTGCTGTAACCGTAATAGTTAAGACCTGGCTAGAAATCGGACCAGCTATTTTCAAACGCTGTAAGTAACAATCAGGTTTACACAAACCTTCTCCAAATCCGTTTCGTTATTTGATCTAACACCATTTACCTGATCCCGCTATGGTGCCGAACGTAGCACTCTGAGGGTGGCTGTTGGCGGCTATTACTAAAATCCAACCCACCCGTGACATTCTTACTGAGTATCGCAATTCAAGAATCATTATTTGATGCCTTGTTTATCCTTATTCTTGTTCTTTATTATTGTTTTTTACTATAATTGTAATTTTCCTTTGTTTTCCTTTTTTGTCATGTTTCCATCAGTAAGGTAGTTTACCGTCATGCTATAGGCGAGTACTGATAATTACACAGTATGTGGTAATGGCGCACATCGTGCGACCTGTAACTCTCAGAACACATCGTCCAAGTATGTTCGATACATAATGGAATGTGTGTAGCTATATGATATTGTTGCAGTGGCGATAGAAATGTTAGAAGCATCTAGCGATGTTTGAGTTGTTATCCGCAGAGAATTTCAACCAATTCAAATCAGAACGGTGGAGTTGAATCAAAAGGCCATTTAAGCACACTATCGGTAAAGTTCTATTCACAATTTTGTTAATATATTTTAATGTCGTCAAGATTTCTGAGTGACTCGTTGTATAGTTCAAATTGCTCTGATATTTATGCTATTGTACCACGGAGGCTGTATGATGATTCCAGAACCCGTGTCGAGCAGTTTATTGTTCTACTCAACAAATGAGAGCTAATAACAAACACCTCTATACATTACACATAACAAATAGAGAAAGAGAGCGCTCCGCTGGAACTGACCTATACAACCGTTTTAATTAAACTGCTGTGCGTGGTAGGTAGTTCCTCCTTTTAGGATTTTTGTTAAAAATAACCATGATTGTTCCTGCTTGTTGGTATACATGTTACACGCTACGCAAACCATAAAATAACCGACCATGCTTGTTCCTTCTTTCTACTTTACCTCTTTGTATACATGTTATACGCTACGCATACGATTTTAAGTTCTGCCATTAATAGCGAGACAGGGTTACAATAAGTGTGGGAATTAATCATAATAGTAAACGATGTAGCGAAAATTCAAAATAAAAATGTTTAGGAATCATAATTTCGGTATTTTGTTGTCAAAGCATTTCAAAACAGTTTTAAGCCATAAATTTAAAAAATGTCATCCAAGGTGGTGCGACGAGCCAGAAATGTTTTTATTAATTTTATTATTGAAATGTGCATACACTTTTCTTGTCTATATTTCCCCTGGCTCCTTCCCTATCTTCCCCTGGGGTTTTAAATGACCTCGGATATAGCGGTTGTTGACAAATCTGAACCTTTTCTTATCTTTTGAAGGGGAAAGGGGGTTAGTTACATCCTCTATTTTGTGACTTGAAGCATTATTAAGTTTTAAATTGACAGCATCCAAATACTTACTATTATTCTCCCATATTTATAAGTTACTGGATTCTGGATATAAGTTGTAACATGAATCAAGGAGTTCACCTTAAAGACGAGACAAACTTTAAAATGTATTATTCGTCTTTGAATCTCATTTAAGGGATGAAAAGACTGATAATTAATTAGTGTATATCAGATAATTTGTGAATGATCCCTTCTTCATAGCTTGTTTTAATTTTTGAGTTATAAATTGTCACAGATTAAACCACAGTTATTTCTTTTGGCGCTCCATAGTTCTACACCAATATACGTCAGATAGCTTTCAACCGGAGGATCTTAGCAGACGCCATTCTAACAGCTAAAGAAGGGGATTAGCGTTCGCTATTAACTATGAGCTTCTTTGAGATTGAAATAGCCACAAACCTTCCTCTCCTTTAGAGATAACGGTTCCTTTTCGAGATAAGAAGTAGTTTGACTTGCTAATATATTCGACTTTATTTCAAATTCACTCTTGGGCAATCGTAGCATATATTACAAAAGTAAAATTCTTCATGAAAAGTGCCCTAAACCCAGGTGGACCTCTGCCCCGATTTTATTCTAATCTAGTAATCTGCTGTCTAGTCATTACGTCTTCCTGAAATAAGATCAAGAGCGATCTTTATATCAAGAATATCCACATTTAAGACACTATCATATTTACTATGTGAAAAGTAAACTGTGTTGTGAGAAGCTAAGCAGCATCGTCGAGCCTGACAAAAATGCGGTATAACTACATGTCCAGTCCGCATGAATGGAGTGTGTCACTGTAAATCTCAAATTGGTTTATAGAACGTAGTCAAGACAGGATTATACTTGTCCTGTTATTATATGTGAGTTGTAAGTAAAACCAATGTCAAAGTCAATAATCTTAGATCTTAGGAGAAATACTCAATATTGGTTTTAATTCTTTGATTTACTTTGTTTGTAATCGCATAGTCGTGAGCCTGTATGGACCCGATTACTGGGAGGAGCACCCTATACACGGCATAAAGCCCACCCGCCTCATCGCCCTCTCCCCTCTACGCCCACCCTACCTCCCTACCCCTTCTGCATGCTTGGGACGTAACACCCCAATGAGGCCGCTCCATGCATGGTGATGGCGTTCGAAGATAAGTTACAAACTGCGAAACACGATAGATCTGCATACAGAGTACGTCAATTCGTTGTCGTGAACACTGAACATGGAAGTGACAGGAAAGTAATTCCATGGAGACCCACTGACGGTTAGTCTATCAGTTGCCAATACGAATTCCATATATTAAAGCTAACAGAGTTCAAGCCCTATCACAACCGTATTATTTTCCAACCGTACTGCTTCAGTCACAACTAATCAATCTTTGTTTTATTAGCACCTCGTTTGCAGCAAGGATGTTTGTTGCGTTCCTGTTTCTTTTCATGATTAGAGCTTTGGCTGCGGGGTCAGATAGTTCCCTTCTACACAGGTTACATATGGAAGAAGCTACGTCAAGTAGCGAAGATAAACCGTGTCCGCTAAAAATTTCTGGTAAGTGTAAAATAACCGATTCGGGAAGTGAAATGTGCTGGTTCAATCAAACTGAACGTGTGAAACGATGATCGTAGAGTTGGTTTTAAATGTGATGACAACGCAAAATAATTTATTTATTTTGATGGTAGAAAATGGCATGAAAGAAATAAAAAGTCATCATTATTGCCTCAAATGTTCTAGAAATACAGATAACAGTGATTCATTCCTAAACTCCGAGAACATTGCAAGACTACACTCAAGCTTCGTTCTGACATGCTAGAGGTTTGGATGAACATTGATGATCTTCGAGAGGGCTGACAACATGAATATGCTTCGTCCTCTGTCGGTTGGTTAGCATTGTTCTAACTATCATACCAGCGGAAGTTATATATATTTGTCAGGTTAAGACTCTTGCTTGATAAAGGAATAACTAAATGTTACCATTATAGACTTAGTCATAGGCGTAGGAGGCGGAGGAAGGGGCTGAAAAACCATATATTATTAGCACTGATTAGTTTCTTACTTCTTGGTATGTGACATAGCAGGTCTTAAGTTATATCTAAGTTTTTTTTATTCTCTTCGTTATAAGCCATATATATTATGTGAACCTCTAATTGAATTCATATTGTAGATATTTGTTAAATATTTTCTTAGAAATTAATCAACATATGTCGACATAATTGCGTCTGGTTGATGAGACCCAAATTGGGATCGAAAAAGCCATAGAGCAGGGATCGGACACGAAATGGACTTACGAGCCACCGTGATTTTTTGTTTTCAATCCGCGTAGCAAACATGAACGTACTGTGTGTATCGAAACAGTCGTAAAGGAGGACAATTGACATAATCGCCACTGGGTTCGAATTGTCTCTATACGGTACTAACTGGTGTTTTGGGAGTTATCGGGAAAGCGAATGAAGCGGAGGATCGAATCAATTTCCCTTGTTATTCTCCTAGTTGACCTTCACATGATGAAAAATTTTGAAATGGTATGTCCTACTTCGAACGAAAACTATCTTATATTGAGTAACCTTCAATGGGTCCTATAGAATTTTTGAAAACCGTAATACCGTTAAGCAATAATGTTGCCAGCCATCCATTGAGCTGGAAGTGTCCAGCAACTATAACATCATAACTGAGACATTCCAAAGTCCTCTGTCTTTACAGCACGCCGCACTGCATTTTATAACCACGAGAGGGATTGGCTTTCCCTCTCTCTCACCCCCACTCTCGCGAACTACTCACACCTCCAATACCATTCATTTAATGTTGCTTCGTCGGCAGAGCAGATAAATCCACCCAAACATAACCACAACCAGTGGGGAGATTATGCTGTGTGCTTACATGCATGGTAGGTCACTGTGTTCATTCGTATCAGAGATGAAGATTTCGCTTCATATATCGGTGGAGAGCAAACGCCGATGAAATTACAAAACAGTGATCAATGACTTGCATGTGTTACCCCGTTAAGAATGATTTACACATCGTTCAACCACCAACCCAAATATGTCTCAGTAAAGCTTTCACCTCCTCTATACACTGAGCAGCCAATAATTAGGAAACCTGGACCACGCCATGAAACAGTTCCTGCGCGCATCGCATAAAATATCAGTAGTGAAAGATGTGTATGTGGAGCTTCTTAATACACATTTCATACAGTACGTACTGTGTATAAAGTAATAAATACAATAACAAATAGGTTCTATATAGGAACATCTATATAAATAGTCTAACATAGAGTCTGAGAAGCAGGAGTGGGAAATACAAGTAATCTAATTGCAATCTAGTGTCCACTTTTCCTTACACAGGGCAAATCAAAGTGATACAAAATGACTGAGCAATTGGGAATAATGGGTAATTGGTTTTCACCGTCGGAAAACTCGGAATAGAAAGCATAATTCATGCCAAATAAAACTACAAATGAAAATCACTGTCAAAACTGTGGTGGATGCAGGTCGACCTGCTTAACGTATATTAAATAGTTTTACCTACT
This sequence comes from Apostichopus japonicus, assembly GCF_037975245.1. NCBI lineage: Eukaryota > Metazoa > Echinodermata > Holothuroidea > Aspidochirotida > Stichopodidae > Apostichopus > Apostichopus japonicus. The sequence continues at coordinate 15,042,591 of NC_092576.1, read as the reverse complement.
ACCAATACCTAAAATTCATTGATTGTAACAAACGTCAGAATCTATTAGCTTCCGCACTGTTGTATTACATACCACTGAAACTTATTTAAGTCTCATCTATCAAAACGGCTGGACTACTTAGCTCATCAGAAGCAACCCAAAATTCAACGAACAAAATTCACTATAAAAATAACGATTTTTCTAGGGCAAATGGTGTCGGATATCAACCATGGAGGGGGTGGGGCGGGGGAGGGTGATCCTTATTTTTATGAAAATGTTCTTTGGTTGAGTAATTAGATATCCGAAAACAATTATGGACTTACATTAACAGAAGACTGAACTGATGTTACGAAACCACATAAATTTAACCGCATGATGATGGCCTTTTAAAACAGAGATATAGAAACATTAGTAGCATTAACAACCAAACAACAAAGGTGCAACGTACATAATATCGTAGCGCAACATTAGTTTCTAATAAAACAGTGATCGTGACAACGAAATTATGTCAAGCACGAAATTTGGGGTCCATGGACGTGTTCGTGAAAATTCATCATTTTATATTGCAAAAGTTGAACAAGTGGGAGGAGGGTGAAGGGTGAGGGGAAGTGTATAGCAGTCAGTAGTGTTGAAATATTATCACGATAGATGTGCTACCAAATAGTACTACTCTCCTCTTTACATCTTCTGTCTATTTACCATTGAAATGTGATACATTCGCAAAGTTTGTTTGGTATGTTTATAAAAATTCATCAAAGTGCAACGTTTTTTCCCCTCTTTCTTCTAAGCATATTAAATTCCTCTGTGATTACATGATTTAATATGCATAAGGAAGAACAAAGACAAGTTCAACACAATTGTCATGATTACATCATTCACACTGCTGTTGCCAGATGCATTCACAAACATTAATCCAAATTGAAAATATTCATATCTTCGCGATATCATATTCTTTAAGTATACCTGCCCGTGTTTTTTGAGCTTTGAACCGCTTTAAAATTGTATCCAATCTCCGAAATGAAATATATACTAGACTTACAACTGAGATTATTATATAATTAATGCGTTAAAACAATCAACTGCTAACGGGTTATCACAGCTAATTCAACATATGCATACATTACCTCCTTTTTTTCTCCCTCTTTTCTACTACCTTGCGGGTTTTTAACGAAGGTTTGATTAAGTTTGCCCTTTTAAACCTTTTGAAATAATTTTAATTCTATCACTTAACTGTCAGTGTGATAGGTAATAAAGTGCTCCGTTCATGTGCTGTCCACTAGATGAGTATAAATATAAACTGAACCCTCGTCCAATTCAACAGTGTCAACAAGGGTAGTGTAATTTTGTTTCAAGCTTGACCAAGCATAACTCAATTACAATCTAAAGTAAGTAAATAGCTTGGAAAAAGACCTTACAAGTATTGACGTCGCTGAACTATACAGTACCAAATTAGTGACAAATATCACGTTTTATCAAAATATTACTAGCTAACATTGAATATATCAAGGAAATGGAACGCAGAATAACAAAATAAACCCTAAAATCAAAAATTACCAATTAGGTGGAAAAACACATACGACAATCATTATCAACGGGTATAGATGGCACATGCAATATTTCTTTGGAAATGAATGCCATGTTATAATTACCGTATTTGTTGTTATTTGTGTTGCCTATGGTATTTTTGGTCTTCCGCCTCGAGGGGTTGGGTGTAGGACTCCCTGATTAAAGGTTATAGTCAATTTTGATATGCCGAAAAACGTTAAACATGTCCCTGCTCCCATTGTGCGTATATGAATGAGAGGATATAATTCTGTCTGTAAGATCGATGAGTGGTTATATGCTAAATATTGTAAAATAAATTCAACTCTTTTCATGTTATTTACCATTGACTCAAATTTACTTTCTGTTATGTTTGTTCCCATTTATTTGTGTTTTGTGTATTCTCTTGTAGTGGAATGAAGCAAATCAGTAGCCTGTCAGCGGACACAGCTGACTTAAATAATGAGAACTGTAAGATATATGCTATATGTATTGTGCCCATATTAAGGGGAAAAAAACAAAGATGTTGTGTCATTAAAATAGGCGTGGCATGACAAAAATCAGGTATAAGCATGAAAGTTGTCGATCTAAGGTCGTTGGTTTTAAATCCATAGAAATCACCAAGCAGCATATAGCTCTGTTATGATTGTATAAAGTGTAGTTTCTAAGGGAATTTCTTATAAGAATGCTTTCCCTTTTAGCTTTCCGTCCATTTCATGGCGGTTAGTTCTTGGGATCAACGTAATCTCTAATCCTCATGACTTGAAACGGAATACAAAGAATGTTTCGATAAGTCACTTGTTCTCATTGGTTCTCATTCCTTTTGACACTTCCAACACTTACAATAATTTGTAAAATGATGTCCTTTTTCATCAAGATTAAATTTGTTGCATGAATAAATTTGATCAGGTGATAAAGTTAAAGTTAGCTGGAGGGGGGGGGGGCACTGTTGGCCCTAAATCTAATTAAATATACAACATTTTTGTTAAATATAGTAAAATAGAGTTCTGGATGAAAGACAAATGATAAATTAAAGAAGAGTTCAGGCTGAATTATGTGTCAATTATTTCAAATCCACACTCTATGAGAGGTAACGTAAATACCTCTTTTCCAATCAATAGGAGGAGGAAACTTAATTTGAATAACTTATACTTTATAGCGATTTTAACTGCTGATAGAGTCGACCATGTCATTGCTGTATGTGTGTAGAACAAAGTCATTGAATGGGGCATATACACGCAAATTCCTCAGTTTCAGAGGACCATTAAACACATCAAGTCACTGCAGACTAAACAAAGTCTTGTAGTTGACGAATTCCCATCCCCGTGTTTCCCAAATCTACTTGCATAAACTCAAAGACCTATAAATCCTGTTTCGGGTTTCGATTTACTGTGTTATTGCCAGCCCATCATATCCTTAAATAAGATTAGTCACATGAAGTTAACGTGTTTGACTTAATAAGTATTGTCCCTTCCTCATTCAAAAAGGTCTTGAAATGTGAATAGGTATTGTTTGTTGAAATTTCAGGCTTAATCCCAGTTCATAATGGCCTGCATTGAATATAGTTGTAAATGGAAACAACTTACAGCAAGAAATCTCTTGTGTGCATAATCTTAAGCAACCTTTTGTGAATAAGAAGATTTCACGAAATCCGTTTTTCTTTTCTTTACTGCCTGCTTCGAAGTCATCGATAGTATCGGGCATAAGCCTATTGTATATTTACGTCTTGAGAAGAAACGACATTCTTACTGCTTGCTGCAATGTAAACAAAGACATTGAAGCATGAGCTTCTTGTTAATAAAGATATTCAGATCCGTTGGTCTAATGAGAGTAAAACAGGATGGATAGAGATTTCGTTGAAGCCAGTGTCATTCTCTGCTACCAATATATTGTAGCAAACCAACAATACCAATATAAGCTCGTAGAAAGTTAACTCGTCTAATGGCTCAGTTGGTAGAGCAGTGGACTGGTAACCCTGATGAACCGAGTTCGACTCCATCAATGGTTGGTTAAACACGTTTAAATTTTCTTTTTCTATTTCAGTAGTCGACGCTGAAGTCTTGATATATTAATTCAACCATTTAAATTACAAGCTAATGTGGTGGCCGATGTGGTTAAGAGGGTGACGAAAGACTCATTCCTCGTCGGTCGTGTAAATCGTGGCTAGGGTTCAAGACAGGCCTCTGGCGATAATACCATTGGCTGTAGGTATGGTGCTTTTTGTGGCCTAGGATCCCGTGCCATGTCTTCCTTGTTGTCGCAAAAGAACCCGGGGGGAATGCCCGAAAGCCAAGACAGTTTTGATTTGGGTAGAGAAAATTTTTCACAGATTAGCTGGTGATAACAGCTCATTTAACATGAAACTGTTTTTGTTTGGATTCCCTTGTGTCGACTTTCCACAGATAGTTTTCAACAGAATTTGGTTTATCTTTTGTATTACGAAATTTGCTATTTGGAAGTCAAGGTGCCTTCATATTTTTGAAGAGCAAGTCCAAACTGGGACTGCTCTTCTCTCGATTATCGCAAAAGAAATTAAAACCCGAGTAGAAGCAGACTTCAGTCGTCTTACAAAACATCAGTTCAGTAAACTTTGGACGTCCGGAACGTCTTTTGCTAAAATTAAAAAAGACAAACTTCATATTAATCTCAAGACAAATGTCTCTTAAGGTTTTGTTTTTCTTTTCTAAAGTCTTATTATCTACTTCCTTTGTTCTGCATTAACTGTTTGGATTATTTTTTACTAAATTCTGTTTAGTACTTGTCAAAAAGTGCACAAAGTGCACTTGTTTTATTTGTACATTTTGATTTTGGTTGAATAAAGTGAACCTTTAAAAAAAAAAAAGAACCCGGGGGGATGCGCAGAGGGTCGGTCAAATCGACCAGAAGCGTACTAGGTGGCGTGCGTGAATCCTTGCCTTTGGCCAGAGGTGGTGACATCTCTGCGACCGGCATGCTTGCAGCCACCGTCCACTGAATACACGGCCTGATGAGCCGCTGTTCTCCTAAAAGTAAATCTACGGATGCCTTTAAGTGCCATATAGTTATTTTATATTACAAAACACCCTGTTTCAAACTAGCGCCATCGAATTCATTAAAAGGCTTTTTTGTCACTCTGAAAGGGGATATGGATTTCATTGTAATGGGTTATTTGTGGTAAGCCAAGCAACACATTCTAACAGTGATGTGGTTCACAAGGGGTTGCAGGAACTTATAAACTCATTGTTTGATATAAATGTGTTGGTAAAGATTTACACAACCTACACCAAAACAAGCATTATATTCGTTGCAATATTAGAGACATAAAAGCCGGCAAGACCATGAGATCAAATTTTAATATATATAGAATTCAATCTATGTCACTTTTGCAAGAAAACCAAAGTATACCAGTGTCAATATGGTCCCACTATAAGCAACAGTGTTGTAGCAAATTCTCATACCGGATAGTAGGTAGTTCCGGAAACTGAGTGATTCTTCAGAACTTTGTTTGAGATTCACAAAAAAAATATACCCCGTATTGTGTTTTGATAACTTTAGCAACAAAATTAACTTTGATATGCCGTGGACCGATAAAAACCATACTTTCTGTCTTGCTAGGTTGCATCACATTTACTTAATTTTTGTTTGTTTTTTGGAATAACCCTTGAAACAGTTGAGATTCACTACTTAAAGTGACTGGACCTTTTAGTTTATTACACAGTCCATCAGACTAGTCCCTCGGTTGCAGCACAAAACTCAATGGGAGGTATTTAGATTATATGGTCTCAAATGAAATGTTTATAATTTATTACAAATGTGTTAAGGACTAATGATGTCGAATGCCATCCAATGGTGCTCTGTTGCTTATATGAAGATTATCGAACATATTCTGGTTGACCTCAAAAACAACGGATTAACATAAACACGGATTAACAACGGATTAACTATAAAAACTGCAGTGAGGAGCCGACGTCAACACCACCAAGGTAGCCTAAACGAATTTTCCAGAAATTCAGTATATTTAACGATAATATCTTGAAAAAATTGAAATAGCTACAGAAACATTATTGGATTCAAAGTTGTATGCTTTCTTTGTATTATAACATATCAAGACTAAAATTCTGTCTTATTCATATTTAATTATTTATGTGAGTACCTTTCGATTATTCTCCCATGATTGATTCCCAGGAATACTTTCAAAGAAAAGTCACCCAGGAAAGAACCTGGGCACGGAAACCAAACTACCGCACGACTGATCCGCTCTCAACCCTTGCATCGAGACTGCGACTTTGTGATCATCGGCAGGTGTGTATAACCATTCCCCTCGAAAGGGAACATATACTACACATGATCTTCGAGGGTGTCTTCAACTCTTCGGTCTATCTGTTCGTTGTACACGTCTCAGGATTAAACTAGTTTGATCTCGGAAGAATGTTACCCGATTCATTGTTCTTTATTCTATTGGTTTTATAAGTCAATGGACTACATTCTGATGAACAATGAACTGATGAAGAAAACCGCTATTAATGGAATACCAAGTAGTCCCTGTTATGTCCAACACGTAACACACCAATGGACTTTATCGATACTCATTGACGAACCACATCTTCTTTATTCAAAACCAGTTTATAACAATAGAGAGAGGTTAATGCCGTTCAAGTGTTGCAGTTTGCTTTCATAATACTAAAACCTGTACGACAAGATGTTTACGCTATGTGAGCTGTCCAGAATTTACAGTGAACATATAGCGTTTTAACCGGCTACCGGTAACACGTATCAACTATTCAATTGATGACTTTATAACGACGAAAATATATTAAGCACATGGACATTAATATCCTCCATGTGAGGCTCATTTGCATCCATCAATATCATTTGCTGTAAAATAAACTTTGCAAGCAGTTTTTTCCCGCAATCTGGGAAATTAAACTCGACCGCTTCGAGGAAATTTAAGGTCCCTGAAAAGCACCGTGTAATGGTATCCCATCGGTAGGACCAGGGATGATAATATAAGAAAATCCCTTTAATGGGTTCCAAATGAAAAAAAAAAATAGAAGACTGTTAAATAAATTCGTTGACAATTTGTTACTTGTTGGTGAATAGATCCAGTTATGTTTTTGTATGACATTTGTTTGGTAAAGTAACGCAAACCCGGTCGAGATGTGGTTCCAAGCGGTACCATTATATTGCAACAGCACTAAAAGCCAATGGCGTGCGCAAGGAGAGGGGCGGGAATGCCCCCTTCTTCAAGATCCTTCATTCTCATCTGGCTGCTGTAATAAAATTTCAGCCTCGTAGACCTAATTCGCCACTGCAACAGGCATCTGTCAATGCTTGTATACAATATAATTTTATAGTATTATCTGTACATACCCTTCTTAGAAGAGTCTAAGTTAAGGTAGCAGAAGCACACTCAACCATTAACAGGTGTCTATGGATAGAGATGAACGACATACCCCCAAAAGGTAAAAACATGTTTGTTCCACCCTGCAGGGAAATAGCAACTTAAAAGTTCTTTGACAGACAAAGGTGATAGCTTGAACAAATCAAAATATTACACACCGATTCTTATTTGCATTGATTTTTATAGACTTTTTATTTATTACAGTACCTATTTTCCGTTATAAAGTTGGGCTTCCCAAAATAATGGTGGATCAAACATGTTGAATTTCTGAGCATGTACCTAATAAGTTATGCTTTTATTTTTCAGTTTCAAGTGTTTAAATTCAGCTTGAAAATGGGAAAAAATAAGAAAAAAGGAAAATTAAAAAGAAGAAGAAGAACAGGTAAGGGAATAGCCATTTTTGTACCTTCTGGCATTCAATGCAGCTGATAATCCGAATGCTTGCATCATGATAACTGCAAATGCATCTATATCTTATCATTAAAAGTAGTCGTGGTAGTCAAGATTCAATTTCATAAAAAAGTGGGGTAGAATGATCTGAAAGTTACTGGTGTTGTATTTAGTGATAGTCTTGAAAACAAGAAGAAATAAACAACATTGAGACGGCAAAAATCCCACTGAAAACTCCCCCTTTTCGTAATCCACTGCACATGTATTTATGTGATAAACGGATTTTTGTTTGTAACATTTGATATGAACTTTTAATCATAATGAACAGATTAGTTTTTTTTTTTTTAATTTAAGTTTAGTCAGGCAGGAATGAAGAACTCTTCTTTTCTTTGCATTTCATTTTTTTATTTTTTTTATTATCATTGTTATTAGACCATCTTCCTTATCGAATTAATTTTTTGTTTCCTTTTCTATTTCTTCTTTTCAACTTCAACCCTTAAGCAGTAGACGTTCATCAGATAAAGTAAATGGAGTATGTAGTCTAACACACCGACTATTAGATCAGTTCCATCAGATGTAACACTAAACTCAACGGGAAAAATAATACATTTTATGGCCCTCACATGGCATGTTAACAATGCATATACAAATGTGTCAAGCACAGATGGTGCTCAATTTCATCCAAATCTACTTTCTGTTGTTTATATGATATTAATAAGAGCATTATGTTTTTGGCTGAATTATTAAAATTGACAGAAAAGTTGACTAACCTCAACCTTTAGATATGCAATGAAGAAGTGACGTCTCATCTATGTTAGTCTTCAAATACCGATCCAGAGATTTAGCATATTTTAATGCTTAAGATTTTGAAATACCGGAGTAGCTATATATTGAAACACTATCAGCACTCTCTTTTACTTTTAATATCAAGACAAACAAGTTCTCCCTTAAGTTATTTTTCAAGGTCTTAAAGACGATCCCTTTATATAATCTTACAGTATCCTGAATCTTCCCAACGAACAGTCAAGATGAATATACTCAGTGACGTCAGGGAACAGAATTGTCCGTTGCAAAAGATTTCGACCCGGTTCAAGCTGTCGGTAGTTAAAACAGTCCTTTGAGTAAATGTTGATAGTTATTGCCCATGTTGCTTCTCTCTCGTATCTTCAAACCAACCCCCCTGCCCCACTCACTCCACCCCATTCCCCATAAAAAATAACTTTTGTTTTGAGACTTCTCATAATGATTGCAAATATAGTAGAGAAGTTGATGGTTAATGAATATCACATCAACATCCCAACACCTATAGGTAATGTTCGGGCCCCTTGTGTAACCCATGCTGAACTTTACTCCACAATATCATAGTATATTACTATCGTATGGAAATATATTGCGCGAGAGTTATCAACTATATATAAAATACCAAACACCCACACCATTTGCTTTTACTGCCTACGCTTTTGTCAGTTGTGTATTCACACGATGTTCTGATACGTCCTATATTGAAACATGTTTACATAGTACGTAGCGACTAAATATATCAGCTGCTGATATACCATTGGCTGGTTTTTAATCAACTCGGCGAAATTATTGGAATCATGACCAGTTCCCCAGGGTGGATAAGTACTTGTGTCCATGCCGGATTTCGGAAACGAGCTGTCATTATATCTCAGAGGAAACAACCAACCAACAACCATATATCCGCTAGTTCACGTTTAAGACATTCGTTTTGCCTAATGACACGAATAGTTGTACAGAGAGAGGAGACGGGGAGGGGGAGGGAGTGTATGGGGGGTACTGGAGAACGTATGTCAACCTCACCACTCCCAACTGTTATTAAAAAACGTTTGGTATGTTATTGAGATGCTTTTAAGCAAAAAAATTGAAGATGACTCGACCTCTTTTATAGCTTATCTATCTATAACCGCTTCGAAATGTACAGCATGGTTAGTTAAGTAACGAAATTATTTCATTTACAAACCAATGTAGTAAACTGATTTTCTTATTATAAAAGTTTGTTTATTTACAATTATATCGCCTTTGACAGAAAGTGAAATAATCTGGGAACAAATTATACCAGATTGTTCAGTCACACAGGGTACTGTGAAACGGGGGACAGTGAAACGTCAAGCAGATTGAAACGAGACGATAATATTAACAAAGCTGTACCCATTCAAACAGTACAAAAAAAGACACATTAAATTCGTTATACACAAATGATTTGTGTGCATGTGCTTGAACTGACACATCAATCAGGGACCTGTGTTTGAACACACCATCTAGAAGGCGGGGGGGGGGGGGGGGATTTTTAATTTGGGGACACCTAGGTGATCTGTACTTGAGGTGTGTATTCAAACAGTGTGTTTGTAATATCTGAAGAACAAAACACACTAATATTGGTGTATAACATGATAGAATAGGGCCCTCTTAAAAGGTAAGAGTTGATTCAGATTACTGTGTACATATTACATATTACTGGTAATTTGTAGGCTACAGTTTTGGGAGTTGACGAAGGATGTGGTTACCTGAGGCGTGCCTACGCCGTGGCCGCCAAGCTACAAACATGGTGAGGTGAAGAATAAGTTTTATTTGATCATCAGTTTAGTATCTTTCACATCGCATGAAACTTTGGTCATTGTATATCCCGACTGCACTGCAATCACTGCACTGTCCAATACAGGCTATGCTAGATATTTGGGATTGAAGCCCTGATTAAGTTAAGAAGACTCTACCGATACCCACCAGTCTAGCTATACGTATTTTAGTGTAATATTCTGCACTGGATTAAGCCATCAAAAGTAACATTTCATCTCACCATGACGCCAATTGTGCTCCCACCATTCTTGGTGATGACTTTTCCCCTGATACAAAGAAGGAGCTCGTCAAAGCCACTACAGACGTCAGTGCCATGTCATATCCAGCATTAACTATATTGCACTTTCCTCATCCCACATGACCCATGGGGTTATTTAAGCACTCCTGTATCCTTCAAATATATCCTTAGACTAAGGTATATGGGGATTGAATTTTACAGAACTACATGAGCACAATAAGATGTCAACCTTCAACATGATCAATGATTAAAACATTGTTACATATCAATTATAAATGGTGCAGTTGAGAAATAAAGACAGCTAGGGTGAGAAAGTACATTTATGAATGGAATTATATGGAATGCACCATAATATCACTCTCATTTAACTTTTCATATTATATAGTAACAAATGTTATATTCATAATATCACAATTTGTCGATATATCCATAATATCACAATGTGGCGATATATTAATAATATCAAAATTTGAAATACAACATATAAATTCAAGAAAGAATGAAGGATATTTATAACGTAGACATTATGGAAGTAAAAAAGAATTTTAGTTTTAAAATATCACAGTCTTACATGGGAAGGAATAACTTGTGTACTAGTTTGTCAATAATGTTTTCAAATACTCAGCTTTAAAATACAAATTTCCAAAATGCTCCATTCATGCTAATTATTTACAAGTAGTTTAGAATGTGACCGTTGTTGTGCCCCACAAAAGTATCAGACTATTCTTGTACTTCATAAGATTGACTTTCAATGTTGTTTAAGTATGAAGTTTAATATTGTATTTTTAGGTTACACCTGCCCTCAACCCGTACTCAGACATACATAGCCTGAACAGCTCCATCCATGGATGCACATAGACATACGCAGGTCAACATTATCGCCTCAGTATCGGTTGTGTCATTACCAAGCAATCTACAACAAATATTGGAGGAACCTTGAAACGATTCACGTGATGACGAGTTAACAGGAACTTCCGCAATTATAACACCAAACTCTTTATGCTTTTACTCACTCTTTGTTTCATTTTGTTTTTGAGTAACACCAGGCGTATCCTACGAGTGGGAAGTTCCTCGATTATTACTATAGCTATTCTACATGATATTGGTGTTATTATATTTACTGAAGCCGACAAACAACCCTTCATTCAGTGTTTAAAACGTATTTGTTAGTGTAAAGTTCCTACAACCTCGTGTCTGGAGTTGCGATGCAGTGTGATTTTTCTTCTGCTTGTGTCTCTGAAAGTGGAAATCTTACCTACGTTGATGGTGGGAACTCACCTCATCGGAGTGGTATATGGTAATGAAGTATCATAGAATAAGGAGTATCAGCCATGTGATGCGCATACATCGGCCCGGGTAAGTCACAAAAAACCGGTCCATGAAAAGAACTTCGGATGATGAATGCAAATATCGTTATGAGCTAAGGCCTACGTTAGAACCTAGCTATAGTTGTACTGTTGCATATTGACTGATATCCTGCCAGAGTAACTAATTTGGGTGGACATATATTAATGTAATAAGCTAAACCATAATCGATAATATGTTTTCCACATTCTTCAACATATCGATTTCCCTCAGGAAGTTATTAAAAATGACCTTGGACGTGTCCGCGTATGAGAAACAGTGGTTTTTAACATTGCACGAACAATTATTACGCATTCGCGTGGAAAACGATAATTACTACAGCTCAAGTAGCTATTTATATTATTTACATGCATCCGCCATCAATCACCGCTCTGCATATCTGCAGTGGTGACTATGGCGCAAGCAAAAGAAAATATCGAGTCGCGTTATCTCCTAGTGTTCACGTTAAAAGCTTGATTGACTAGTTAGTTAGGATTCCCCCAAGCTCGGAGAGACCTATTACGTGGCTTGCTACAGTATAGGCCTAAGTGGGGAGATCCCCTTGTATTTTCAAATACGAAGAACGCTTCAGATAGCCTTGTTTATGGATGTATCCAGATATTATTTCGAAGCTGATTGCCCACAATGAAATCATAGACATATTCATCCTCATCGAAAGTGAAATTTCATCCGAGGAAACAGAAAAAAAAATGCTATAAAATTTGACTCAACTCACTTACTTTATATATGGGTTAAAATAGATATCTCTGCTCAAATATTACGTAATACTTATGTCAATATTTCCATTTTAACCAATTGTTGTGTTGTGTTGTGTATATTTGTATAGAAAAGCAATGTTGATGAAGACTATAGGGATGATACAGTTAAACATGTCAATCGAGCAAATGACCCGGATGCTCACCTGTATGAACCTAACATTTAATTACCAGACGATATCTGATCTAAAACTGGTCACGTGATATATATATATATATATATATATCATAGGACTACGTACTATCTTATTGTTTGGGGGCGTGTCCTCTTTTTTCGTTAAGTACCGTATAAAATGAAGAAGAAAATATACTATATTGCATCTCTGATAGTTCTCGGCTTTGGTCTGTAGGCCCCCTCCCCACCTACCTCTCCCCTCCCGACCTTAAAACACCAAACAAGTTTGAAGCACATCGGGATAACGATTAAATTAAGTTAAGTTATCGACAATTAGATTTCGTATATTATTTTGCTATTCATTGGAAATCTTGAAAGGATTCGTTAACTTCAACGTTCCCGGTGATGTTATGGTAAATTGATCTGTTACTAATATAGTATGTCTAGGGACATTATCTCTCCTATGGAGACCTACTGTCGTATAACACCAAATTTTGACCAATTCAACTCAAGTTGCAGTTTATTCATACAAATTGAAACGTAAGCTGGTGAAGAATTAAAACTAAAACTTAATACTGAAACTGTATATAGTTTACTGCTTTCTCTTGTTACACATTAAACGTTATAAGTACTAGTCTTATTGGATGTCAATTATAACATATGGTATTCTCTGAGAGTTTTGAACTACTTATGGTGAAAAACAATATAATATACAAGAAGATTTTCAGTCAAATTAGTCACTATTGCTAAATTCAAGTTCAAAATGGAGGAAAGCAGAGCCGTATAAAGACATATACGGCTCTGGGGGAAGAGGAGGGGGAGGGTGAGGGGGAGGAGAAAGGGGGACACCTGTCCCCAGGTTTGTGAAAAACCTCAAAGGTGCTCCTGCTTCTGGTGCGTAAAACCTTACCGTTTGTTACTTAAAATGAGCCTTTTTGGTTGGAAATCCAGCATAATATTATTAAACTACTCCTTATCTGAGAAATAAAAAACAAATGTTGTTAAATAGAGCCGTCTGTGATTTGAACCCAATCACCGTCCCCACTTTACCCATTTTAGCCTCCGACTGTTTTGATGCTCTTTAAGAAAAGGCAGCATGAAAACATGAAAACTAAACAACTTGATCCACATTGACCCCCGGTCCACATCAAGACTAGTACTGTAACCATTTTATCATTACGGTTTTACGTTAATAGACGTATCACGAGTTCCTTCGATAGGGAAGAGATATTTCATATAATCCTGCTCAAATATCGAGGAACAATAACCTACACTGGACTGTGCTTCTGAAAAGAACAGATACACATGATCATTGTCAAACGGCCAATTTGTGTTGATTGTCGGGTTTGCAGTCAACTATCGACATCACCCTTCTACCAAATATCCATAAGAAATGTTGAAGGGGACTGGTTGTATCCATGAGTTACACATAGAAGATTATATCCCAAAACGAATTGATAGGCAAATTACAGCATCTCTGTGTTTTTCTGCCAAGAAAAGCTTGATATGAAGTACTTTGCAAGAAAAGCAGCCCAAGATGGAATCCTTGGCTTTACAGGCGGCAGGAGAGGGCTTCATCGGAGGGTATGGAGCCGGGGTATTTCAAAGTAACCGCCAAACGCCCTTGCAAAATTCCAGTATTTTCAAAGATTTTCGACAAAACTACATTGTTTAGTACCTTGCTATTTTTTTCCTAGTTTCTCTGTGTTTTTCTGCCAAGAAAAGCTTGATATGAAGTACTTTGCAAGAAAAGCAGCCCAAGATGGAATCCTTGGCTTTACAGGCGGCAGGAGAGGGCTTCATCGGAGGGTATGGAGCCGGGGTATTTCAAAGTAACCGCCAAACGCCCTTGCAAAATTCCAGTATTTTCAAAGATTTTCGACAAAACTACATTGTTTAGTACCTTGCTATTTTTTTCCTAGTTTCAGTTTCTGAACAACAAAAATAACAAAATAAAAAGTAACAAAAATATAATAAAAACATCAAATTGTTCCACGTTCTTTCATAAATCATACACAGAGGGGAGGCCGCCCACTCCCCCCCCCACCCGTTTTTTAGTCATCTGCTCAACCCTCTGAGCTAACGAACAACACTGAACATTATCTAATTACATTTTATCTTTGATAGATGGGATAAAAAAAAAAACATCTCGTTGCAATGAAAGCAGAAAGCAATGCGTCTCCTTTCAATTCGTTCTAAGTGATCAGATAATGCGAGATCCTTTACAGATCTGATGAAGAATAGTCTTACCCTAGGATTTCAGTATTGATTCTTTCAAGGCACAAAGGATTTTAAACAAGATATGCTCCATTTATTAAAGAGTAAATCTCAAGTGAAATGTTTTTTTTTTATCACAAATTATTTGCTTCCGATTACATCCTTTGTTTTCATAATAAAAGAAGAAAAGCATTCCTTCTTAGGTCTATGTTTTTATTCTAAAGCTCGACATTTGACGAAATTGAACAACAGAATATCAATTTTCTCAAGCCAAAACTCCAACAGCACACAAGGTAGATCGCCCCACCACCTTCGACCATTATAGAGATGCAGGGATGGTGGTAGGGCGATCACACATTTTTTCTTTTACTTTTGATAACTCTTCCTCTCTCAGTCAATATCATTCCGAAGAAATAACTAAAATAAATCAAGAGCATAAAAGCCAATCCATCTTTCTCTGCGCACGAAAACTCACCATAGTTTATTGTATTGCTTACTTTTTAATTGCTTGTTGCTCTCAGATATTCTGTATTATTGTCACTCCATAAACGTCTATGTTCATTTCACTTGTGTGTACTTTTCGCTTGAACTCAAGCCTCATTACTGAAGAAGGTTCCAGGGGGACCATACAATTCAATACATATTTTAAAATAATCGGTATTCATTCTTTGACAACTATGAGTACTTTCTCACTTTGTTTGGAAATAACATACGTTAAATAAATTATGAAAGATAAGACACCAGAAAACTTCAATTTGACGACCGGCTTCGTACCTCACGGACTCATCAGGCGAAGGCAGGAATCGAAATCGGTCATTCATTTGATATGTCTAAGTCCGTACTAAGCCACAGTGACGCATCTGGTGGAATACGTATTGTAGCTTTCTATCACTGTCAATGAGAGCGTATGACACACGTTCTACCATTTAAAAGGAGTGCACAATGGTGGTGTGGAATCTAACAGTTTACATATATTTAACAAGTCAGGATTATCCCCATTTATTTATTTTGCTTTGTTTTTAACTTTATTAGTTTCTTAATCAACTTCAAATCAATCGTAGAAGGCTCCTACAATCAAAGAGAGGGTTGGCGTTACAATAAGTTTTCAGGTAAGAAAAATTGCTGAGTGTTGAATAAATGAATGCATTTTCATTAAGAAAACTCCTTTCGTTTTGGTGGCTGTAAAATGTCCTCACGGAGTGATGACATTACAAAAGTTTTGATTAGCATATATCTGAATGGATTGCCATGCTATTATTTCTTTTACTTCCTTGCTAGGCTTTACCAATATAGCGCAAACGTGGTTGAAACCTAACTAATCTTACACTACACATACTTTTGTAGAAAGTAAATCTGTCATGTATATAATTTACTGCAATTACACACAACACGGACATTTTGCTACATGCGTGAGTGCTGGGTGATTTTGTGGAGGATTGTCCTAGCGATCACTACTAGTACCGACGGCCTGTACTTGATACGGACTTTCAACACTATTTCCCATGGTTTTTGTTAGACTTTACGTTGTTAGACCTGAAGGCTCGTCGTTTTCCTCTCACATGACATCCAATTATCCTTACAGCATGTGTGACCAATCACGTTTCGCTGGACAAACAATTAACGAGTTATCAAACAGCAACTGAGCTGTGCTGTATAACCACGAACCTATAACTTCAAATCGAAACTTAATGGGAGAAGAGAAATGTTCGTGCAGAAATATTCTCATCCTGTCCGATCCCGCGATGCGATCATTCCAAGGGATTTGGCCGATAGGTAGACGGGAAACATTCTGCTGTGAATTTAGAAGAATGTTTTTATTTGGTGGTGGAAACAGATATTCAAGGGAGTTCCTGTTGAGTTGCTTGAATGTTTACTTAAACTTGATTTTAACAGCCATACCACTAATGAAAAAAAGAACAGACTAGATTGGGAAGGGGTGGGGCTAGCTGCTAGCGAGAGTGCCTTCTAAGAAGTAAAAAAATAACTGAGGTTTTTTAGGACAGTAGTGAAAGTTGGTAATAGTATGACTTAGAAGGAGGTTTTTCATATAGAGGTTTTTAGTTTGGTGTTTATTTTAGAGTATGCTATAACGGTATATTTTAGAAAAGTAAATAGTTTGATAGAGTATGCAAATTTTAAAGCAAGCGAGCGACGGTTAATTAAAATTGCCATCTTTTAGATACGTTGTTGTCGCAGTGAGGTTTGAAGGAAAGTTTACGGTTAAACTTGACCCCGAGAAAATTTGCTTCAACAGTGTTATGATGGGTAAAATTAAAAAAGGATACAGCAGTACAAATTGTTTTTAAGGCCTGTATTTAGGTAACTGCGTGCTACTACTTAAACTTAATAAGGTTGATTTAAACATGCCACCAGTTGCACCAATTCTCCAAGTGGATAACGGCTTTATGGGTATACTTTATTCTAAGTGTAGGGGTGTAGCCGGTGTTTTAGATGGGTGGTGTCGTCTGCATATAGGCTGAAATTGCTATAGTTATAAGGGGAAAATGAAGGTCATTGACAAGTATCAGAGTGATCAGAGCAAACAATTATATTAAGGTGTTTTTTGAAAATATGATAGTCTGGACTCTAGATTATATACATGGGTGTTATCATCTAGTTTTGTCTCATTCAGAGAAGTGATATCAGGGGTATGCTGATAAAGATTTCGTATTACCACTTGAACTGACATTTCGTGAAATGCGTCCGTTAACATATTGTAGATCAGTATATATTAAGTGGAATCATCAGCTCTCTTTAACCACAAGTGGTGACTTGCGATACCATAAACAAAACATATTAAAAGGTGTTCTCTTTCTTGATTCAGTTCGGTAGGTCTTGTTGGGCTAGACTCACCCGAAGAAAATGGTGGGTGAGGGGGTGGGAGGATGGGTGAGCAGAAGTATTGGACTTTTATACAGTGAGAAGACGTTACCAGTTATATCTTTGGCACATGAGTCGGTAGAGACAACAACAGTGCACCACGGGGATATATGCGAGCGTTGCAAACAATATTTCACGTTCTATAAAATGGAAAGATCATAATTTTGATGGAAAATAATCAATGAGATAATTTTTCACTGATCAATGTACGTTTTGATTGGTCTCAAAGAATTTGATCAAATATAACAAATAGTTCATAAAGTAATTGCATACTCTAAATTAAAAACCGCTGCAAAAGTAAACAAGGTTATCCTTAATACAAACCTTACTGCTTAAGTAATCATTAGTTATTTTCTAACATATTTCTTAAATTTTTTATCCGATGAACATATGAATTGTCACCTATATACAATTTAAAAGTATAGTATATATAATCGGTCTTGGTCAAATGTTCTACTTGATTCAGTGTGCGGTGTAACGTTTTTGTTCATCAAACACACAACACAACAGAAAGCTACATCGTTGGCTCGTTCATTTTTAATTACATTATAAAAAAGCAAATGTTTCAGAAAGTTGAGTTTTTTTAAACAGATTGTCTACAGTTGCCTTGGAGCTCTCACGCTTTCTAGAAGGTGCATATGGTTTATCTTAATTGCATGTACCATGGTTATTAATTGCTCAAACTTATAAGCATATCAACGTTGATATAAACTATGGCTACGAAAAAGCCAAATGCTACAACTTGCTTGATGGATAGGTTTTCTATCACGTATTGAGTGCATGTACTTCCGTTTTTCTTCTTAACGAGTGGGGTCCCTTCAGAATTGTTGTCTTGGTTGTCCGAATTGGTGTTCTTCTTTCTGTTGCGCATCTTCTTGAGGATAAAGAGACGGAATTTTGTCGTATTGGAGACAATGCAACTGTCATCTTCTATGCCCATATTTATTACAGAAAATACCGTTTCCACAGCTACTACAATAGTTAAATTCGCAATGGATTTACCTGAAAAAGTCATAAAAAAGAACATACACAATATTTAAGGTTACTTAAAACATTGCTGTAGGCACATCTGTTTATATATCATATCTTCGCGTTTCTCTTGACATACACACTGAATCAACCATTTTCTTATCTATATAGTAGGAATATTTTTGACACATCAAAAGGTATATCTCGCCAAAAAAAATGACAAGCCAAAATAGATCTCAAAAACAGAGAAAAAAAATCAGAGAAATACCATCAAAAATATATCTTGACAAACCAACAAGGGAAACAATTTCAATGACAACAAAGGGCTATCTTAAAAGTCATTTATCCTAGAAGGGCGCCATGGTACCAATATTTTGTCATTTTGTTTTCGAGTAATGACCAAAATGCTATTTTACCTATGTTGGCTGAAATTTGATCATATGACAGACTCGCACAATCAAGTCCCTTGGTCTTATGGTTTAAGAGGACTTAAAAGGTGAATTTATTTTTTTCACAACACATTAAAATACAACTATTTTACCCTTACTCCGAACGGGTAATCACACTCACTATGATACCATTTTGTCACACCTAATAATGAGCATTTATTCATCAAGTTTCAGGTAAGTGCTACCAACGATGAAAGTTGGGAAGAATTGTAGATACTTTAAATTATCAGTTGTTGAACGAGTTCAATGTCTCAACCTCAATATACACACTTGATTAGAGAGTAGTCATTTTATTGAAGCCATATATTATGTTAAATCGTATGTTCGAATGCAGCGTAGTATGACAGATGCTAGTCCACAGAAATAATGGCTTGATCCCAAAGGCGATTCAAACATTGGGATTTTTCGTCTAACTTGAGCAATATTAATCTTTTTGGGGAAATGCCTTAATATATTCTGTAGATATATATTTCTAATAAAAATACTCTAATATATAATATAAAGGTGGAACCGTTAACGGTGCATTGGGGGACTGTACTTACCCACTTTAGATAAAGCAGTATCAGGAATTACTAGGTATAGTGTCCCAAGTTGAATGATTAAAGCCAGAAGGCACATCATACCAAACGCTGGTCCGCTGCTGTCTCCTCTTTTAAAGCAGATAGTAAACACACTCAACAATGATATACATATGTTTGGTGCGACAAAGGTGTACATGCCAAATTTTGTGTCAAGTCTTTCCAAATTGGCGATATACCGAACATATGATTGGTTTTGAAGGTGTTGGTGGCATCTGTAGAGGGAGTCATTACCTCCAAGACCAGTAAATGTTAAACGCCAAGTAAGATGCTCAATTTCACATGGATCCATCTTTCCCAAAAGTTGTAGTTTTTGCTGTATAGTTAAAGTGTAAAAGACCAAAATAAGTCCGATGATTCAAAGAAACTTGTTTAATTCCAGTGCAACATTTAAGAAAAGTATCGCAATGGGTAAAAGAATAGGAATAGGAATTGGAAAAGGAATAGGGATAGCGATAGGGATAGGGATAGGGATAAGGATAGGGATAGGGATTGGGATTGGGAGAGGGATATGGATAGGGATAGGGATAGGGATAGGAATAGGGATAGGGATTGGGAGAGGGATATGGATAGGGATAGGGATAGGAATAGGGATTGGGATAGGGATAGGGATAGGGATAGGGATAGGGATAGGGATAGGAATAGGGATATGGATAGGGATAGGGATAGGAATAGGGATTGGGATAGGGATAGGGATAGGGATAGGGATAGGGATAGGGATAGGAATAGGAATAGGGATTGGGATAGGGATATGGATAGGGATATGGATAGGGATAGGGATAGCGATAGGAATAGGGATAGGGATAGGGATAGGGATAGGGATGGGGATAAGGATAGGGGTAAGGATAGGGATAGGGGAATAGGGAATAGAGAAATAATAAAGAAGAATAAAAAGAAAAATCAGTAAGTATGATATTAACTTTGACGTTTTACAACGTTCTGAGCCAAATTGCTACAATACTGAACTACACATTATGTTTGTGTAACCACATTGATCCCCTACTCCAGTTAGAACGTACAAAAGCGATAATGCTTTGAGTTATTGGACAAAACAGTTTTCGAATAAAGTTGGAACCTTTTATCTCAACGACGGAAAAGTATGTTAAGAGACAAGATTTACAAATTTGTTTCTAGTTATCAGATCCATCAGTGTTGATATTGATATCTGCATCAATATTCTTCCGCACGAAGCAAAATAAACATAACAGTTTCAAATGAAACAAAACTAATTGTACTCAATAAGGCAAAAGCAAAATCAGAAAACGATATTCATGATTTCTTGAAGAATTATGCAACCGTACCTTATTTTAGTCAACTAGTAATCAATTTTATGTATTGTTTACAATTAAATTGCTTTCTCTGTGTTCATTGCGCTTTGAACGATAGTTCAATGTTTACCTCATTATCCTGGTGCAGCCAAGTTGTAAACGTAACGTCACAAGTGTGTTTGTCTTTTGGGAAGTTCTTCACGCATATCGAGCAAAACGTTCTCGTTGACGCAATGGTAACCCACTCTACTTTACCAGTGTTATGAACTTTTACAATATCGGTCTCCGTTTGAAAACTTACATCGCTATGTTTTGATAGTCTGAGAACAAACAACAATAACAGGCAACACATTGATGATACAATAATATAAGCATCCAAGAATTGTTGTTCGGGAACAAACGTGGTCGATGTGATAAAGTGGACTGTGTATCTGTTTATTCCTGTTAAGAAACTTTTTATCGTTTTAGTAATTGTCTGTTGGCATTGGGAGAAAGTACACGAATTGAACTGTTTCGATTATGCTTGGCTTTGAGGATTTCACAAGTTCGAAAATAAAACGAAATGGAGACAGACGGAAAATGTTTACGTATTATGATTTGTGGTCAGCGAGTATTTAATAACCTTTGAGGGTATTTCAAAAAGATTAGAGAAACAAGTATGAATTAAGTTTGGTGAAAGAGTTTGAGTCAAGCCTCAAAGGATGACAGTGAAGAAGTATGTTTGACCTACTATTGCTTTTTACATTTGGATAGACACCGGGTGATATAAACCTTTCCAATTCCTTGATATATGCTTGATCAATTATGAAACGTGTGTCGCATGTTAAAACACAGTCATTATATAAATAAAAACCAGCAAGCAATCGGTCTCTTACCTTTCATACAGAATCAATTCCGGTCGCCATATTTCAGTGAGGGGAAGTTCTATGTAGTCTAAATCATCGTAATCATCAGGATTCCACGAAAGGCGAAAGTCATACCAAGTCTGTATATATATATATATATATACATATATATATATATATATATATATATATATATATATATATATGTATATATATATATATACATATATATATATGTATATATATATATATATATATATATATATATATAAATATATATATATATATATATATATATATATATATCTATATATATATATATAAATATAGATGGAGATGCAGATGGAGATGGATATGGAGATGGAGATGGAGATCCTGTCATGAGAAATTTTGCTCAGTTTTAACATAAGAAGGAAAACAAACCATGACCATGGTGCCTCTTAACTGCAATTCCTGACTGGAGTATTCCTGAAAGAAATAAGCAACACAAATACCTCAAAGATTTTATAATCACAAGTTAAGTGTTAGCATCACACTAAGTTTACTATTAGTTTATTGTATCGTACCGATATCAGCTTGATCTAACAAAGAATGAATGTATCACCATGTATTTTCGCAATCATGTTTTCATGCTTCCATTATAAGCAAAGAAAATTCCCCCCCTTGGTTGTACAATGTTTTTGTTGATTGAATTTTACATTAAGGGTTCGGGATTTGTTCTTGGCTTCAATCGAAGGCGAATTGGTTTCCCAGTTTACCTGCTCGGATCCGTGAACCAACAGGTTTAGGTGCTGGAGTTGAGGATTTCCTCTTGGTCATAAAAAATTGCTAGTTTCACTTGCGATACTTAATACGCCCTTTCCGCCGAACCCGTCATCGGTTGGATCACTGAGCTGGTAAAACTAATACCTCATTCCGCCTCTGGGTCCAAATGAGATAATTGACATCTATGGACTTTATCAGCGTACGGTTTTTTTATCGCGTTGCAAGATATACTTTCACATGTGTGCTGTTTACATATATTTATATATATATATATATATATATATATATATATATATATATATATATATATATATATATATATATATATATATATATATATATCTACCTCTCTCTCTCTTTATATATATATAAATAAATAAATATATGGATGGATGGATGGATGGATGGATGGATGGATGGATGGATGGATGGATGGATGGATGGATGGATGGATGGATGGATGGATGGATGGATGGATGGATGGATGGATGGATGGATGGATGGATGGATGGATGGATGGATGGATGGATGGATGGATGGATGGATGGATGGATGGATGGATGGATGGATGGATGGATGGATGGATGGATGGATGGATGGATGGATGGATGGATGGATGGATGGATGGATGGATGGATGGATGGATGGATGGATGGATGGATGGATGGATGGATGGATGGATGGATGGATGGATGGATGGATGGATGGATGGATGGATGGATGGATGGATGGATGGATGGATGGATGGATGGATAGATATATAAAGTGTACATTACCAAGTAATGTATAAACGGCTCAAATCGGAATCCAACTTCCACCGTTTGGTATGAATCTTTCACAGGTCTCAAGTATTTCACATACTCCGTTGTGTCGGTGAGGTTTCGATACAACCAATTTCGAGCGTTCATATTAGCACTCTCCACTTTAGAAGGATAGGTCCAATGAAGTACGGTAATAAATATCACACGATTTACAGTTTGCCGTTATTGACTTTTTTCTCTTTTCTTTTTTTGTAAGATATTTAAGATGGAGCTACCATGTGAGGGACAAATAGGTTTATTCCTAAAGTGTTGGTGTATACATCATATATTCAAAATTGAAACACACTCGATGATAATATGTAGCTTTTGGGAAATAAATCTTGGTAATGTACAATGTCTCCTAACAAGAAAAATGTCTTGCTCCATTTCCGAGATATCTAACTGTAAAATTCTTTACTTCGGGCTGTCATTTTGTAATATTATTTGTTATAGAGACGCTAGGATTTGAAATTTACTTTTCATTATTTTTCATTTCATGTTTTGAAGGTAGTATGTTCATAGTGGTAGGTATTGTGTTAATATTGAAACAAACACCATTATTTTGTCATTATAAGAGCCACAATAAACAGTCATTTATTAAGCAAAATGATTTTAATTGAAGCACATGTGCCTTGATAATGATGTCATATTTTGAATAGCTCGTCTTCCGTCTTAAGTATGACCAAACATTAAATCTGTGATATCTTCCACATGGACTAAGCTATTTTTAGCTGTTTGGGGAAGTTTTCATGACAGTTATCTTTATTACGTATACTAATAATTGTGTTAACGTTTTTTTCAACTTAAATGAATAATATTCCTATTATCTATTGTAACTTCTGTTTTACCAAAGAGCTGAGCGTTCCATGCATTACAAATCCAAATCTTAATTCTCTAACAGGGCTAACAGGTATTGTTAATAAATTATCAGTCTTTCCATTAAAAATGGCTAAATTAATAAACATACTCACCGAAATATGAGGGATATGCATTTAACATTAACGTAAGCAGCAAGCAGTGAGAGAAAAACATGATGCTCCGATTATGAAGATGCCACAGCTCATCCAAACCCAAATCTATATTAATCAAGAATGAAAGAGGATATACTATGTTTCGACTTAAATAGCATTCTTTTATATGCTGGTGTCATACTTTATCAGGAATAATCCACATATATGAAAACAACACCTACGTAGGTGTCTCTCAGCAAACGACTGTAAAATACTTTCTATAACATTTAAGTCGTTTAGTGGGTTCAACTTAAATCTGCCAACGCTGTATGTACCCAATCAAAGGTGACATTGCAATAGCAGTATGCATTAACTTCGACTTGTGCAAGCACTAGAAATTGTTTAGTCGATTCAACTGCCAATTGTATCGTATCTATCCCTGTATTTACTCGGTCAACGGTATTTTTGATGTACTGACAGCACTCTCTCCCATGGCTACCGTTCTTCAGGCATAATTTTTTTTCAGAGGTGGTTCTACTGCTTGGATATCGCTATGAATTGATGGGACAAATATGTTGGCTTAATTGTGATGACCTAGTTGAAGTTGTTCTAAGTATGACCATTTGAATTGAGCAGGACAGGCTTTCGCAACCGACGACCGTTTACATTAGACTTGTGAGTTTTCTTAATAGGAAAACAATCCGCGAAACCAAAAGCCTTTTGATGTCTAGTAATGATGCTAAATCAAACTACTTTTGGATGCAAGCACCCTCCATAACTCTGATAACGCTTACTTACGGGAAGAAATATCATCATTTAAAGAGTCACATGAAGAGCATATTCAGATGTTTGACGAGCAAGCCATTATTACAAAACAAACAGGAACGATTTTCACTCCGCAATAATATTCGAATTATTGGACTAAAGTATCAGAAGGACGAAGATTGTTTGAAAATGGCTACCAATGTATTCGCCAAAGCTGGAATCCCAAATTGTAAAACTGAGAGGGTCATCGTAATGACACACATGTTCAAGGGCAAAGGCGTCACTTGCTGGTAAAAGTGTCTTCATACCAAGACAATATATTTATTTTCAAAATGCTAGACAAAAGAAGATGGACAAGGAAGGTGAATGAGATGTCCCACCAGGGGATCATATTACGTTTTAGCGGAGGCTGCTAGAGATAGGCGAATGTAAAGCATTTCGATTTTGAACAGTAGAAGCCTCTTCCACCCAAGGATCGGCTCAAAATTTATCGATGTTTATCACTTAGTTTCGATTAAAGTGTTAACAGTTTCCTGTTTGTTTGCTTTTGCTGTTACTGCTGTACTGAGGTATGTCCTCGTTAAACATTGCCACCTGAGCCTTTTCAGTAGTCACCAATGTGCCCTTGTTTGCGCCACAATATGGCGTCGTATTTTTCTAACTGTTAGTAGTGACAACATCGATTCGTTTCCTTAGCTGCTTCGCTATTCCTACAAGTTGGATTGATTCCTTATGTATTCACCCTTCACCCTCCGTTTGAACTTTTCAACAGACACTCCGTGTTTTCGTATTTTTCATCTTGCGTGTTCTATAATTTTGAGACCTACAAACTTACTACAGACATTCTTTCTATCATTCAATGGCCACCGATTTAAAGTTGATCACTTTTAATGTTAGAGGGCTCAGGCAAGCAAGACAACGGAGACAACTATTTGCAGCCCTTTACGGACGCAAATCGGACAAAATTTTCCTACAAGAAACACACAGTTGTCTTACTGATAAGAAATACTTGAAAATGGACTGGGGTGGAACTAATCTATTCTCGCAAGGGACTACTATAAATCGTAGAGTTTGTATTTCTTATTAATCCTAGTTTAACTTTAAATATTTATAAGCAGGAACGTAGTACATTCGGTAGATTTATAATAGCAGATATTAAAGTTCATATCGTATTTTTACGCTGGCATGCATTTATGCCTCTAATACTGACAATCACGGCTTTTTAACGGAAGCGTCCATTATCTTAAGTAGGTTTTAGGGTGATAACATTATATTTGTTGGGGATTTAAACTTAGTTCTCAACTTGGAGCTCGACAAAAAAGATGGAACCATAGAACCAATTTCAAAGCAAGGGAAAAGTGTTTCGATTTCATGGCCACTCATGATCTTGTTGATATTTGGAGAGAAAAATCCCACCTCTTACAAATTTCACTAGGAGTTTTAATGTCACTCCCGGTATTCATTGCAGGCTTGATTATTTCCTAGTGTATACAAATACTTGTCATGCACTAACTAACGTGATCTTCCCTCCCGGTATTCAATCAGACTATTCTTTTATTTGTGTCACTTTTGCAACTGGTTCTTCAAGTAGAGGTCCGCGATATTGTAAACTAAACAGTTCTCTACTATATCTCCCTTATCGACGATCTTATTCATGATGAATTTTCTAACAATATGGGTAACAACTCTTCGGAACGTTGGGAATTGTTGAAATTTAAAATTCGTTCAGTCAGTAGTTAGTATTCTAACCTGAGGGCCAAAGACCGTAGCAGCAAAGAAAGCGAGCTTATTGATAGAACTGCTGTTCTTGAGCAACAGCTGTATATAGCGGAGTCTTCGGAAATTCGTTCTCATCTTAAAATTTCTCTAAGTGAACTCATTTATTTATTACAACTACAAGCAAGAGGGTACGATAATAAGATCGGTGGAAGAACGGGGATAATATAAAATATTTCTTTAATTTAGAAAATAGAAACAAATCCCTAAATTATATTCATAAACTTCAAAACGGTGATGGTTAACTCCTATCTGATAAGAAAGATATCCTACTCGAGACTAAAAATGATGAAAAGACCCTATATAGTTCCATTGAATGCTTTCTTATACTGTTTTAATGAACTCTCTATTCAGCAGGCACCAGTTAAGGATCTGGCATCTGTCGACGACCAACTCTTTTTAGATGAATGCCCTAAAGCCATTAGCTCTATAAATAATGTTAAAGCTCCCGAAAGTGATGGTCTTTCCGCTAATTTTTATAAACTTTTTGGCATTTAATAAGACAAATAGTGAAAGACTCCCTGAAACCAGGTTTCGAAAAAGGCAAGCTTCGTTCTGAACAAACTAGAGGCGTAGTAACATTTTTCTTAAAACTAACAAAGGATTTACTTCTTTAAACAATTATCGTTCAATCACAAACACCGACTATAGGATCGGTGCTAAAGCGATTGCCTCTAGATTAAAACTGGTGTTCTTCAACCAAAATTTGGAGGAGAAAATATCAGATTTAATCTAGATCTTTTAGGTTATTTTCTCACCATAATACCCCTGTTTTTTCATTTCTAGTTGAATTTGAAGAAAAAAAAAACATTTGATAAACTGAAATGAAACTTTATTGACAGCACAATCTCCAACTTCCAGCTTAACGGTAGCTATAACAAGTAAGTTAAAGTCTTAAACAATAATAGTACTGCCTGTATTTGCAATAATGGTCACTCTGCAGGTTTCTTCACTGTTCAAAGAGGGTTCAGGCAAGGCTGCCCAGTAAGTCCGTACTTGTTTATTCTAGTTGTTGAGATGTTAGCTTTTTAGGATTTAGAATAATAATATCATTAAAGGTACCACTATTAACAAAAGAGAAGTAACAATTATGCTATAAGCCGACGATACTACGTTTTCCCTTGATGGTAGCAAAGAATCTATTGACAAAACTATGCCTATCCCTTCAACAGACTGGAACTTGCGTCCGGTCTATAAATTAATGCGATGGAAATGACTTGTTTCGCTTAAACTACGTGCCGAAGCTCTCCAGACTTAAAAGTTGCCTTAATGTATAGTCGCTTATACGGTTCGTAATGTAATTGGCTCGTAATGTAATTGGCAAGACTTTTGCTCTGTCCCAAATATTATTTCTCTTTCTAGTTTTGCCAAATCCTCCTAGAGAGGTTATTAGAAAAAGCCATCTTTGACTTTACTTGGTCGGATAATCACGAACAAATTAAAAGTTCAGTTGTTATTGATTAGATTAGCGACGGATGGCTTAAGATTACCCACGTCCATAGCTTTATGAACTGTTAAAGTCTACATGGATTAGAACATATTGCAATGATAATAAAGGCCCATGGAAGGTTTTCTTTTTCGATATTCACTTGAACTCTTACGGCAAGAATCCTAAGAACGGTGTAATCAACATAAAGAAAGTAATTTGTGAAGCAAATTGTTTGTGGCTGGTCCTTTAACCTCCGAAGGAAAGTTTTGGATACCAAATAATCTGGAACAACTCCTTCATTCGTATTATCAACAGTACTCTAATGTATGATCATTTGTTTAATACATATATAAAGGTCGTAATTGATCTTTTTGTCAACGAGGGTAAGCCTCTAACGTACAATCGCTTTAAAGGTAAATTTCATATATATTCTATGCCATTTACTATTTGCTGGGGCTTAATCAGTTGTAGCCAGAAGGAATGGAGAAGGTCCGGGTGCCAAAGAAATGAATCTTCTAATGTAAATATTGATTGGTTTAACAATGTAATATGGTTCACGTCTTAAAATGAAATGATGATTAATTGTATTCATTAAATTATTGAGAATATGTATAACTTATTCAAGAATGTTATTCTGTTCAAAGAGTCAAACAGTACGTTGGGAGCGCCAGTGATTGTACACCTGTTTGGTTATGCTATAGGAACAAAAAAGTCAAAAATAGGCCTACCTTTAGTTTATACCGATTTAATCCGTTGAGTGAGGCTCAAGCTTCAAGGCTGACCGTAAGTATTTATAAGAAACGTGATTCCCAAAACAGCAGTTTCATGTCACACTGCAAGTAGACCAGGATAAGTGGTACCGAAGAAAGCTAACTGGATTGGACTTCACCGTGTAAATGTCTCTTATACTGAGGAGATGTGGCGAATTAAAGTGAAACGAACTGCGGGTAATTTGCATATAATCAACGATGTTGCAATACTGATAAAAAGTAAATTACGGCAGGGACTCGCCACGTTTGCAACTTGACCTCGACGTAAACTGCATTGTATGTAAATATGAAACCCGGGAATAAGTGAAATTCGAGTCGGGTGCAGATTTTTTTCCAATTATTAATATGACTCATTTTCAACAACCTTGCACAGAACTAACAAAATAAATAACTATAAGTAGATCTTGCAACTCAACTAGTTGAGAACTTTCCGGATTTTACGGGATAGCGACGACAACAAATAACACAAAAATAAGTTAACAGGAAAACATTGATGACACACTCCTTTATATAGCTAGTTCCGTTGCTAATAAATTAAAATTTGAAATTAATCTTGTCTGGTTCAAAAAATATTTCAAAGGGATTGAAGTCATTGGAAAATAATAAACTTGCCATTGCTGTTCATTGGTTTTCACTGTTACATTTAGGACCACATAAGTGTAATATCTTACAATTAATTCCCGTCACACACGTAGAGGTATTGTTGAAGGTTATATACAATACGTCAAATATAATAATGGACGAAAGACGCCGAGAACATTTGAAAATGAAAGCAAATTAACTATGCCTCAGAATGCATCATTTGATATCTGAATAAATCCGGGGAGGATCACAAGATCCTCAAAAGGCAGTCGGCTCCAATGGCAATAGGGAAATCTCCTTCTTTATGACATCCTTCATTCGCATCATGTATGTATGTATGTATGAATGTTTGTATGTGTTTTAGATCCTCCTGCATGCAGGAACTCGCGAAGAAACCTCATTAGCTTATCAAAGCCGCAAGCTGACCGAAATCAGACTCTTAGATTCATATTTCACGTCCATGATTATGAATTGTCAATTGTCAACAACTCTGTTACTGGACGACATACATTAATCTTGGAGTGACTCAGACTGTGGACCTTATGATCGGAAGGCACCGGCGTTAACCACTGAGCTAACACTCATGCCCTTAAATGCTCTTAAATAAGAGTTGAGCCCCAAACTTAAATCAGTCAGGGAAAGTTTGAACTTAGTCCCCTAATTTCAAATACCTTGCAGAATATGTCCCTGTGATTTGCATGCTTTCATAACGCATTTCGTGGCTTGTACTTTTAATGAATAGCTTACAGTCAAATTACGTTTCAACAATCATACACCCTGTGTTACTGATGCTTCTTAGTTGATTTTTTTTGTCCTACTAGCAGTCTCACGTGGAGAACCTATAGGCTAATAATTAGCTTCCAGGTAGAACGCCATTGTTGTGGATCTCAAAGGAGTCCTTCCTGCTAACTTTATGATGTTTTTGGCAGTGGACTACCGTATTACAGTGCAACAGTAACAACTAAACCAACTTGGATCCCAAGATGAAGCTACTTTTCAGACTCAAGTTTGTGCATTAAAGTCTCGAAGACGAATCAACAGCAACTAAGAGCAATTACGTAAAATACACGACATAGTTAATTTGCATACAAACAAAGATGTTGCAAATCTGATGTAACGTGACTTTCGGCGAGGATACCCCGCGTGTGCAAATTGACCTCGACGGAAACTGTATTGTAGGTTAATATGAAACCCGAAAAAAGAAAAATAACGTTCACCTAAAAAGTGCAAGTTAAATGCGAACCGGGTTCAGAATGTTTTTCCGGTGATAAATATAACACATTTTCAACAACCTTGGACAAAACTAATAAATGAATAACTGTAAGTTGATCTTGCAGCTCAACTAGTTGCGAATTCTCAGGATTTCACGAGATAACGACGTCTATAAATAACACAAAATAAGTTAACAGGAACATTTGATGGAAAACTAACTGTTATATAGCTAGTTCTGTTGCTGATAAATTAAAATTTGAAATTAATCTTGTCTCGTTCAAAACAAAATTGCAAAATGATTTAAAGCCATATATGGAAAGTAATCAACCTGTAAATGCTGCTTATTGGTTTTCACTGTTACATTTAGGACCACAAAACAGGAAATCCATAATTAATATCACATAAATTTTCTATAAAATTTAATGGATAATATCTTACAATTAAGTCCCGTCACACACCGTTGAGGTATTGCTCAATGTTATATACAATACGTCAAATATAATGGACGACAGACGCCGAGAACCTTTGAACCTGAAAGCAAATTAACTATGCTTCAGAATGCATCATTTGATATCTGAATAAATCCTGGGAGGATCACAAGATCCTCACAAGGCAGTCGGCTCCAATGGCAATAGGAAAATCTCCTTCTTTATGACATCCTTCATTCGCATCATGTATGTATGTATGTAAGAATATTTGTATGTGTTTTAGATCCTCCTGCATGCAGGAACTCATGAAGAAGCCATCGTTGGCTTATCAAAGCCGCAAGCTGACCGAAGTCAGACTCTTAGATTCATATTTCACGTCCATGATTATGAATTGTCAATTGTCAACAACTCTGTTACTGGACGACATACATTAATCTTGGAGTGACTCAGACTGTGGACCTTATGATCGGAAGGCACCGGCGTTAACCACTGAGCTAACACTCATGCCCTTAAATGCTCTTAAATAAGAGTTGAGCCCCAAACTTAAATCAGTCAGGGAAAGTTTGAACTTAGTCCCCTAATTTCAAATACCTTGCAGAATATGTCCCTGTGATTTGCATGCTTTCATAACGCATTTCGTGGCTTGTAATTTTAATGAATAACTTACAGTCACATGACGTTTCAACAATCATACACCCTGTGTTACTGATGCTTCTAAGTTGATTTTTTGTTGTTGTCCTACTAGCAGTCTCACGTGGAGAACCTATAGGTTAATAATTAGCTTCCAGGAAGAAAGTGACGACATACATTAATCTTGGAGTGACTCAAACTGGGGACCTTATGAAGGGAAGGCACCGGCGTTAACCACTGAGCTAACACTCCACATGTATATGTGGGTACATGTTATATGCTGGTGTATGGAATGTATATGCTGGTATGTATGTGGTTACATGTAATAAGCTGGTGCATGGAATGTATATGCTAGTGTATATGTGGGTACATGGTGCAAGAAGACCTATAAAGGTTCCAAAAAAAAAAGTTGAATACTGTCTCTAAATGATATCTGTTCTACCATAACTAAGTTACATCAATGGAAATATTGATGGGAAAGGGGACGTAGGGATGCAACACGAGAATACCAAGTAATTGTAGATTTGAATAAAGCTTGTATTCTTATTAAATAATAACTCTATTGCTCGTCGTTACTGGAAGATTCCAAGTAGTCTCAGAATGTAATACGCTACACGCGTATCTCCGAAAGTGAGTACCTCTGTAAGGTCACGATTGACTGTCCGAGATGAACGCCAACTCGTGTAGCCCACCTGGAGGCCTTCCCGGAAACGACGATTGAAAATGAATGCTGTACATACCTATTTTGCACGTTGAATATCTAAATGTAATGTTTTGTTACTAATAACACTTATCTACCTATACTACTTCAGTCTATTGCTTCGTACTAAAATGTAACATCTTCGTTTTGTCTTCAGAAATATGTCACCTCGAAAAGCTACGCAGCATCAGTAGACTTCCAAAGGTAGCAACAGCTACGTTGCATTACGTACTTCTTAAATTTTGAATCCGATCTTTTCCGATTTTGGCTACAGTGGTGAATATTTTCGAATATTTTAATTCTCGTCATTTTGGCCAAGTATGATATTTGGTTGTACCATTATCACTGAGGGATGCCCGATACAATGTTACCATCTTCTATGTAAGCAAGGAGGAGGGGGGAGTCAAGTATACTTCTGCAAGGGCTTAACCACTTCAATATGCAATCTTTGGCGATCATCCACCCCACCCCCCCAAAAAAAAAAGTAACTGTAGTATGAACTGTCCAATGTCTGTGCGACGTTACTAGCTGTAGTATCAACTATCCTTGTTTGTGCCACCTTAAAACTGTAGTACCAACTGTCCTATGTTGTGCCACCTGACTAACGATAGTATCAACTGTCCGATGTTTGTGCCACCTGACAAACTGTAGTATCAAGTGTCCAATGTTTGTGCCACCTGACTAACTGCAGTATCAACTGACTAATATTTGTGCCACCTGACTAACTGTAGCATCAACTGTCCTATGTTGTGTAACCACAAATAACTGTAGTATCAACTGTTCAATGTATGTGCGACATTACTAATTGTAGTATCAACTTTCCTTGTTTGTGCCACCTTAAAACTGTAGTATCAACTGTCCTATGCTGTGCCACATGACTTACTATAGTATCAACTGTCCAATGTTTGTGCCACCTGACAAACTTTAGTATGAACTGTCCAATGTTTTGCCACCTAACAAACTGCAGTATTAACTGTCAAACGTTGTGTCACCTGACAAACTGCAGTATCAATTGTACAATGGTTTTGCCACATAACTTACTATAATATTATAGATATTGTTCAATAATATTTTATAATATTTTTTACAAAGTACAAACAATTTAGACCATTAGACTTTAATCAGTATAATCTTGGCGTAAATTTTCTTCTACTTTAATTATGACTAATTGTGGTTTGGGGGGAGGGTATGCTCATTAGAATTACTTTTTAAGGGTCTCTTATGATTTACATACCTTACACTTACTTGTTTCTAAGCTTTCTGATTTTGTTTTTTAAGCTCAATTTATTAAGTTATAAAGTGAAATAATTTCGACATAGATTAATTGAGATAAAGAAATTAATCACATATAAAGACCGATTGGAATATTCTGTATTATTACGCTACTCCTTTCTATAGGTTTTCTCATTGCTTTTGTCTCAAGCAATTGCCATATCCATAATATCACAATTTGTCGATATATCGATAATATCACAGTTTGTTGATATATTCATAATATCACAATGTGTCGATATATCCATAATATCATAATTTGTCGATATATTCAAATATCAAAATTTAAGGATATACAACAGATTAATATAAGAAAGAATGATAGATATTTATCGCGTGGAAATATTAGAAGTAAACAACTTTCACAAATGACTTTAAGCAGAAAAGGAATAAATTGTCTCTGTAGTATTTCTTGTTTTCAAATACTCAGCTTTAAAATATTATGCATTTCTAAAATGTTCCTTTAATGCTAATTAGTCACATGTATTTAAGAATGTTACCGGTGCTGTGCCCCGCAAAAGTATAAGACTGTTCTTGTACTTCATAATATTAACCTTCACGTTGTTGTCGTTTTAGGTAACACTTGAATTTCAAATGCCCTCCCCAAACCTCCCGCCCTCCCCCAAGCCCAGTCCCCAACACACATACATACAAAGCTTAAACACCATCCATGCATGCACAGATATATACACAGGTTAAAATTATAGCCTTAGTAGTGGTTTTGTTATTGCCAAGAATCAGCCATAAATACTGGTAACGACATTTGGATGAACCATTAAACTATTCACGAGGAAACGAGATAACAGTAACTTCCGCAATTATAAAAACATACTGTATCTGATTCTACTTCGCACTCTTTGTTTTATTGTGTTTTTGAGTAACACCAGGCGTATCCTACGCGTGGGAGTTCCTCGTTTATTACATCTATTGTACATGATATTGGGGTTATTATATTGACTGAAGCCGACAAGCAACTCTTCATTCAGTGTTTAAAAAGTATTTTTAGTGTAAAATTCCCACAGCTTTGTGTCTTTTAGTTGGAGGCACTACAACAGTGTTATACGGTGTGATTTTCCTTTAGTTCGTGTCTCTGGGAGTGTAAATCCTACCCACGTCGCTTGTGATAACTCACCTCAGCAGAGTGGTTTTTGGTTATGAAGTATCATAGAATAAGGTGTATCAGCCAAAGTGATGCGCAGATATCAGGTAATTCACAACAAACCGTTTCATGAAAAGAACTGCGGATGATTAATGCAAATATCGTTATGAGCTAAGGCCTACGTTAAAACCTAGCTATAGTTGTACTGTTGCATATTGACTGATATCCCGCTAGAGTTACAAGATGGGTGGATATAAATAAATGTACTAAGCTAAAACAAAATCGATAATATGTTTTCCACATTCTTCAACATATTGATTTCCCTCAGGAAGTTATTGAAAATGACCCTGGACGTGTCCACATATGAGGTGGTTACATTGCACGAACAATTATTACGCATACGCGTAACAAAACGATAACAATTTACAACTCAAGTAGCTATTTATTAGATTTGCATGCACCGCTTTCAGTCACCTATCTGTTTATCTGCAGCGGTGACAATGGGGCAAGCAGAAGAAAATCTCGAGTCACGTGATCCCCAGAGCTCTACACTACAAACTTGATTGAATAATTAGTTAGGATACTCCGCAAGCGTGGAGAGCCCTATTAAGAGGCTTGCCACAGTGTACGCGAGGAAATCCCATTGTATTCTCAAATATGAAGAACGCTTCAGAAAGCCTCGTTTATGGATGTATCTAGATATTATTTTGAGGGTGTGGGTTGCTCAGTTTCTATCAAAATATTTACCGATAAAAATATGTGTAAAAGTAAGTTGGCCTGATGTTTCGATCCTAGCAGGATTTTCTTCAAAGGCTAAATGACAAGTAACAGTAACAGAAGGGACAAAAACACTCACAAAGTACAGACATGTTAATGCGCATGGTGAACACAAAGAGATAGATGTAAGGGTATTAGTAGAAAAGGGATGGAGAGAAGAAAGAAAGAAACTAGGTTAAAAATAAAAACATTTAAGATCATCCCTTTTCAATGCTTCTTTTCTATAACGGTTACTTGAACTTTTAGACATATGCTTGTGCTGAAGAGCGCCTTACACTGTATATACTGCACTATTATAATGTATAAGTGTTATTATTGTAGAATAATTAAAAATAATCCCGTTGTAAATCAGTAAAATACAATGGTATATTCTATGTTGAATTTGTCTACGACTATACCATATAATCGATCGATATGGTAAAACATTTCAACATTATTATATGATTGTATAATCGCTCCCCCTCCCTCCACCTTCACCGGCCCACCTACCATCTCCCACTCCCCTACCACCGTCCAACTCGTGTACCATGACCGATTGCATTAAAGGATTGGTTCAGTTGTCATACATGTAAATGTTATATGAAAGAGGACAATAAAAAGAAACACAATGGTGAAAAAAACTGTTGAAATATCTTTTTCGGTTAAAGAGATATTCAAGTGTAAAGTATTATCAGATTGTGTAGAAACTG
This sequence comes from Apostichopus japonicus, assembly GCF_037975245.1. Classification (NCBI taxonomy): domain Eukaryota; kingdom Metazoa; phylum Echinodermata; class Holothuroidea; order Aspidochirotida; family Stichopodidae; genus Apostichopus; species Apostichopus japonicus. Next base: position 15,006,382 of record NC_092576.1, on the reverse strand, counting down.
CTGAAATCTGACTAGCTGGGATGTCACATCCTCACATTCCTGAAAAGTCTTTTTTTTTTTCTCTAAATATTTTGTGGGATTTCATGACTTTCAACCAAAAGATATGTCAGGTGATCTCGTATTTGTCAAAGGAAGTATTTGAGATTAAACATCTGAAGAATTTTTTATTATATTAGTTTCAAATGTGTTAAGAAATATAAATAATTTTTAAAGAAATATATTCACAAATGTTAAGGAAGTGAGGATGTTAGGTCATACCCTCACAATAAGCCTTTCTACACCAGTGGTTTTCAAAGAAATTTTGATATCTTCAAAGTATCATATCTCCTTAACAGAGCATGCTATCATGGTAGTTTCTTTACTGTTCTTGTTGTCTTTTTGTGCTCTTTCATACAAAATAGATATGTCAAACACCTGAACCAATCCTTTAAGCATATACAGTCTGAAATTAGATTTTAATAACTTACACGTAGGCAATCCATATAGTTGTAATAGCGCGTCCAAATTTAGTCACATGGCTGCTATGTTGTCATCACTGCGTCATACAAGTATCGAGTGTGAGTAACCGTAACCTTTTGAGGTGGATTTGGCGAAACACCATTTTGAAACTTTGAACTTCATCGACATCATGCATGGTCATTGATATTTGACCTCTAGCCGATGATGACGCAATGAGGCTCTGCACCCAATTCCTAGACATACACACAGGTTAGTCAACAGCCAGGTCCCGGGGACAATTACTTCATCACACCACCTTTTTTGCACTCCTCATTTTTCGTAAAGTACCGTATATTATGAGGATACAAATTTACTATTTATTTCATCCTCTTTATTTCTCGGGCCTTAGGTATAGACCCCCTCCCCACATACCTCTTCCCTCCCGTCGGGCCTCAAAACACCGACCAAATTTGAAGCACATCGGAATTACGGTTTAATTAAGATAAGTTATCGACAAGTAGATTTCGTTTTATTTTGCTATTAATTGGAAATCTGTATAACACCAGAATATGACCAATTCAACACAAGTTGCAGTTTATTCATACAAATTGAAACGTAAGCTGTTGACGACTTAAAACTTAAACTGAATACTGAAACTGTACATAGTTAACTGCTTTCTCTTGCTAGACATTTAACGTTATAAGTACTATTCTTACTGGATGTCAATTATAACATATGGCATTCTCTAAGAGTTTTGAGCTACTTATGGTAGAAAACAACATAGGCTAATATACAAGAAGATTTTCAGTCAAATTAGTCACTATTGCTAAATTCAGGTTCGAAACGGAGGGAAACAGAGTCGTATAAAGACATATACGGCCATGGTGGAAGAGGAGTAGGAAAGGGCGAAGGAGGAGGTGAAGGGGACACATGCCCCCAGGTTTGTGAAAATCCTCAAAGGTGCTCCTGCTTTTGGTACGTAAAACCTTACCGTTTGTTACTTAAAATGAGCCCTTTGGTTTGAAATTAAGCGTAATGCAATTAAACTACTCCTTATCGGAGAATTTAAAAACAAAGATGTTATTTAAAATAGCCGTCTGAAATTTGACCGCAGTCACCGTCCCCACTATCCCCCATTTAGCCTCCGATTAAATTGTTTTGATGCTCTTTTAGAAAAGGCAGCATGAAAACATGAAAACTAAACAACTTGATCCACATTGACCCCCGGTCCACATCAAGACTAGTACTGTAACCATTCGAATCATTACGGTGTTACGTCAATTGACGTATCATGAGTCCCTTCGACAGCGAGGAGATATTTAATATAATCCTGCTCAAATATCGAGGTACAATAACTTACACTGGGCTGTGCTTCTGAAAAGAACAGATACACATGATCATTGTCAAACGGCCAATTTGTGTTGATTGTCGGGTTTGCAGTCAACTATCGACATCAACCTTCTACCAAATATCCATAAGAAATGTTCTTGCTTTAATCAAGGGTTTGTGCGCAGGAACATGCTTTCTTTTGTTCATGAAAATTGTTTTCGTCGAGGTATACCCTCACAGTTAAGGCAAACTGTTATAAGAATAAGTTTCAGTAAAGGTGGTACGGTAATGAATATATAATACCATTCTGAATAAATAACTTGCTTCGTCAAAGAGCGTAAAAGGGATTACTTTACGTGTTGGGTTTAACGGGTACTATAATAATAATGTAGGCATTCCTGAAATAGAAGAAGCTGTTCTTCGTTCATCAGAATTTAAGCCCATTGACTTGCATTGAACTCGTAGAATGAGCAACCAGAAGCCGGTGACATCGTTTTATCGTGTTATCGTGTTATCAGAAGCTAGATGTACAGTCGTTGGAAAAGTCAAGGGAATTTGACTGTAAATTATAATACCCTGCTGAATTAGAGATCGTTTTTCGGCCCTTTTGTCTAAGATATTGTGTAGTATTTGTTTTTTTTTCAAGGAACGCCTGCTACACAATTGATGTATCATCTTCTTGATCATATGGCTATAGTAGTCCTGCGGTAAAGAGATTTGGAGATGATAGTGGATCAGTTAAAGTGGTTTGTTTGTTATGTCCAGGCAGTACTTGGATGTCTTTTCTTTTATTATTAAACAATATTGTAGAAACAAGATCGGAGAGTTATTAATATCAAATGAAGTTCTTCAGAGCATATGGGCAGCTTCCGAAGCAAAAAATACCATCTAGCACGATAAATCGCAGCATCTTTAACAACGTTAGGTTCAGCCGACTTGATTAACGTTGTCATGCTCATAATGCTCCAATAGTACGGGATTGTTGGAGACGGTGGGTGAGGGGGTGCGGTGGTGAGGCAGGTACACTGTTCTAAAGGGTTATTCAGCACAGGGGCCACATTCTATCGTACGAAGATCTAGAGAGGACATGGTTAAAAAAAATTATTACGTACGTACGTAATAATACTACGTACGTACGTAATAATTATCACGTACGTACGTGATAATACTACGTACGTACGTAATAATATCACGTACGTACGTGATATGTTTTACGTACGTACGTAATAATTACTACGTACGTACGTAGTGTTATTACGTACGTACGTAATAATTACTACGTACTTATGTAGTGATTATCACGTACGTATTTAATCATTATAACGAATGAAGGCCTACCTATAGGCCTACACTCTAAAAACAACCTGGTGAAATTTCACCAGTTCCTTGTGAAATTTTCACCAGGAGTTGCGTTTATATGCTACCCTATATATCCTGGTTGTTTTCACCAAGTTGCCTGGTGACTGAGATTTTAACAAAATCCTGGTAGATATAACCAGGAAAGCCTGGCTAAATTTCGTGGTGAAATTTTGACACTGTCCTGGTTAATATCAATGGGTATTCACCTCATTCCTTGTGATATTAACCAACATTTCCTGTTGATGCTAATACTATCCTGGTTAATATCATGACATATTTCACCTCTTTCCTGGTTAAATTAACCAACATTCCTGATTGGTGCTAATGCTATCCTGGTTAATATCATAAAATGTTCCACCTCTTTCCTGGTTAAATTAACCAACATTTCCTGGTTGATGCTTATACTATCCTGGTTAATATCATGAAATGTTTCACCTCTTTCCTGGTTAAATTAACCAACATTCCTGGTTGGTGCTAATGCTATCCTGGTTAATATCACAGAATGTTCCACCCCTTTCTGGTTAAATTAAACAACATTTCCTGGTTGATGTCACCATTATCCTGGTTAATATTAAACTGATTTTCCACCTCATTCCTGCTTAAATCACCCCTTTCCTTGTTAATATGCCACCTTATTCTCCATTTAAGTTGCAATGCATTCAAATTGAGAAAAAGCAAACATAAATTATAAAACAACATTATCAATGTTACAGTACTGATAGCTAACTTTATTTGCATCTCCATTACTTTTGAATTTTGAGTAATAAGTGAACTTTTGCAATTTCTTTTAATTAATTCCTCAAATATTAATACAATGCATTAATATAAGAAAAGCAATACTGAAATCAAAATTTTGAGGACATATTTACAGCATAACCATCGTTACATGCTGAAGCTCTGATTGCTCGACATCAACTGTGAAATATAACAGGGATACCAAGACCTTGATCAGCACTTTTGCACAAGGATACAACTTGGAAATCACTTGAACATTTTTCAGTACAGAATAAGAAATGGACCCTATACCTCTTACTTGAAATACTTGATCAAAGCCTCTCTCCCAATAACCTTTGTTACGACAAATTCAGCCCCGTGTCAGTAGCTTCTTTTATGCTGTATTAGCCCCAAATATGCTAGATATTCAAATGTGGTCACCTTTGGTCAGAATTCTTAAACTGTCTTTATTACAACCTTGGAGGAAATTTTCCTATTCAGTCATCTTGTGTGTCCTTACAAATGTCTGAGAACAATTGGAAGGTACTTTTTGAAAACTTCTTGCCATTATAGCGTGCTATAATTTGGGGCATATACTGACTACCATTAAACTATATAGGAAGGTCTTAGAAGATCAATGTTCACATTGTTAATGATAGGGATGACCTAATACCAAATTGATTTGTTTAATTTAATTATTTACTTATTGGTAATTAATTCATATTTTATTTAATCACAATTATATTTTACCACTTTGCACAGGCAAACCGAACATCTGCAAGACAATAATTAGGCTTCCAAAGATACCATTAATGTTTTAGTAATAAGCTCATCCTTGGACCTCACATACTTGTGCAAATTATTTTAACTCCAATAGAAAGTGGTAATTAAGTTAAGCTTATGATAATCACAAGAAAGATTAATTTGAAAAGATTTTTAGCTAACAGTTAAGTAGTTAAAGTATAAACCAAAGTGTCCTTGAACATGAAATTTCTGATACTCCGAGCCCGAATGACCATAATTATGATCACGTTTTGCATACATCCATATGTCCGTCCGTAGACTCAGGAAGAAGCGTTTCCAAACAATTAACTAAACCGACCCCTAAATGACCTTTGACATAAAATTCCTGAGCACTTCCACAAGTCTCTTCATCACAGGCCATCTCTATGCAAGTTTCATTGAAGTTGTACCAACCGGTATTATCAATTGTGGACAGAGAGATGAATTGAAATGCAAAAAATCAAATTGTTTCTCATAAAAACAGCTACAATCACAATCTTGATGTGCATCCTCCAAGCCAAAGACATCCTTCTACTATTGCAAAGCTGCGTTACTTGGTAGCCTCTCTCAATTTCTCATTTTCACCTCTTCCAGTTTGTACCAATCTAGGAAAGGAATGAAACAATTAAAGTATTAAATGGTGTGTTAACGAACTAGAATGAAAAGAAGATTAATCGCTTTCTTCAGTCTAATAGTTTGTGCCATGCGTTTTGAAAACCTAACCCTAAACCTAATTTAATCTTGGAATAATTCTCTGAGTTGGTCAGTCTTATTTCTGTTTAGGTTTGTTTTCCACAGGGCATTTTATGTGGTTTTTAACCCTATAATATAGGCTCCTTTGACGTTTAGTAACCTGTTAGGTTAGGTTTGTGTGTAAAGTAGGCTAACCTTATTATAATACTAGCTGATACCATGTAGTGATTTGAAATTAGGAACTAACCTTAATTGAATTGTATTGGACGTGGTAGTTATTATAATAAATGGGTTAGCTGTTGATACAGGAGGCTACACAATATGATTATCAACATACAATTCCACGTTTATACTTTTAAAATCAATTTCAAGGCTACAAATAAACCTCAAACAATTATCTGTAGTGTAGGGTAGTCCTGTCCTACCCTTACCTAGCCTTTAAAATGTGAGTTCAATCAGGGAGCTGTTCTAACAAATACCTTGTATAGTATCGTTCGCCCATCTATTAGTATTACCCTGGCTGTATGTGCATAGGCTGGGGAGTTTAAGTGATCTACCAGGGAGTTGCCGTAACATCATCTTGGATCGACAGCGGCAATAGACACTACACAGGCCTTATGACTGGCCTAGCCCATGACCTATCCACGTGAGATTCAATGAACACAAGCTTAACGTGAGGGCTAGGTCTAACTTACGCCAGACCTATTTATGCATTAATTGAGCTTAGGACTAATGATCCGGGAAGGAGTTCCAGCACAAAATTGTGGCGGCTAAAGTACAGGCATATCTGTGGTGTTACTGTTAGTCGAACGAACGTACCTTAATTATCTATCTCCGGCATTTTTGAGTATAACTAGTCTCTAGGCTGCATAAGCTTGACTTCTGACTTCTTGCATGTAGACAAATGTGTTACAGTATATACGTACCGCGTGCGTATTTTTTTTCCCAGGACGAACGTGGGCATCGGCCAATCAAATCCCTGGATTCCAAACATGTGACGCTTTTGAATCTTTCTGAATCTTTTTTCCTAGTTTTGACCCCAGATTATGAACGACAATCCTTCATTTTCACAGATTGTAGATCCCTAACCCACTTTCTAAACCCTAACTCTGATTTCAAACGAATATGTATATTCCTGAAAAACCTGAAACCCACGTTCGTCCTGGGAAAAAAAAAACGCGTACCGCGTACCGCCACTTCATACTATCTTCGGTATAGAACGTAAAATTATCACGTACGTACGTAATATATATATGTTTTTACCATGTCCTCTCTAGGTCTTCGTACTATCGCAATCGGGGTACGTGGAAATATCACAAAAAGGGGATTGGTTGTATCCATGAGTTACACATAGAAGATGACATCCCCAAAACGAATTAATATGCAAATTACAGCATTTCATTTGTGTTTTCCTGCCAAAAAAAGCTTGATATGAAGTACTTTGTAAGAAAAGCAGCCCAAGATGGAGCCTTGGCTTCACAGGCGGTAGGAGAGGGTTTCATCTGAGGGGAAGGGGCCGGTGGTATTTCAAAGTAACCGCCAAACGCCCTGACAAATTCGAGTATTTTCAAAGTTTTTCGACAAAACGACATTGTTTAGTACCTTGCTATTGTTTTAAATTTTGCAACAAAACTGCCATTTCTAGTTTCAGTTTCTAAACACAAATAACAACAAAACAAGTAACAGAAGTATACCCCTCCAACCCGTTTGTTGGTCATCTGCTCAACCATCTGAGCTAACGGACAACACTGAAACATTATCCAATTTAAATTTATCTTGGATAGATGGGATAAAACAATTACTCGTTGCAATGAAAGCATTAAGCGATGCGTCTCCTTTAAATTCGATTACAGCATTTGTTATCATAATATAAGAACAAAAGCACTAAGCCACAGTGACTCATCCGGTAGAATACGTATTGTAGCTTTCTTATAACTGTCAATGAAAGCGTATAGCACTCGCGCTACCATTTTATAGGGTGCACCCTGGTGGTTTGGAATTTGTCAGTGTACACAGAATTAACAAGTTAGAATTATCCCCAACCATTTATTTCACGTTGTGTTTAACTTTATTAGTTCCTTAAACAGCTTTAGATCAATTGTTGAAGGCTCTTGCGATCAAAAAGAGGGTTGGAGTTACAATAGGTTTTCAGGTAGGAAAACTGTTGAATGTTCAATAAATGAATGAATTTCCAACGGTTAAGAAAACCCCAATCGTTTTTGTGGCTATAAAATGTTCCCAAGGAGTGATGACATTACCATAGTCATAAGATCAATCTTTTGATGTGATTATCATCTACCAGGGTTTATTGCTCTCCTTTTATTTCTGTTCTTCCTTACTAGGCTTTACCAATATACGGCAAACGTGGTTTCAACCAAACTAATCTTACACTGCACATACTTTTGTAGAAAGTAAACTTGTCATGTACAGTATATAACTTACTGCAATTACACACATCACGAACATTTTGCTACATGCGAGACTGCCGGGTGCTTTTATGGAGGATTGTCTTAGCGATCACTACTAGTACCGACGGCATGTACTTGATACGGACTTTCAACACTATTTTCCATGGTTTCTGTTTCAGACTTTACGTTGTTATACCTGGAGGCTCGTCGTTTTCCTTTCACATGACGTCCGATTATCCTTACAGCACGTGTGACCAATCATAATTCACTGGACTAACAATTAACGAGTTATCAAACAACAACTGAGCTGTGCTGTAGAGTCACGAACCTTTAACTTCAAATCGCAACTTAATAGAAGGAGAGAAATGTTCGTGCAGAAATATTTATACCCTGTCCGATCCCGCGATAGGGTTCATTCCGGAGGATTTTGTCAGAGGGGAAACAATCTGATTTAAATTTAAAAGAATGTGGAAACAGATATTCAAGATGGGAGTTCCTGTTGAGTTGCTTGAATGTTAACTTAAACTTGATTTTAACAGCCATACCACTAATGAAAAAAAGAACAGACTAGATTGGGAAGGGGGTGGGGCTAGCTGCTAGCGAGAGTGCCTTCTAAGAAGTAAAAAAATAACTGAGGTTTGTTAGGAAAGTAGTGAAAGTTGGTAATAGTATGACTTAGAAGGAGGTTTTTAATATAGAGGTTTTTAATTTGGTGTTTATTTTAGAGTATGCTATAACGGTATATATTAGAAAAGTAAATAGTTTGATAGAGTATGCAAATTTTAAAGCAAGCGAGCGACGGTTAATTAAAAATTGCTATCTTTTAGATACGTTGTTGTCGCAGTGAGGTTTGAAGGAAAGTTCACGGTTAAACTTGACCCCGAGAAAATTTGCTTTAACAGTGTTATGATTTGTAAAATTAAAAAAGGATACAGCAGTACAAATTGTTTTTAAGGCGTGCATTTAGGTAACTGCGTGGTACTACTTAAACTTAATAAGATTGATTTAAACATGCCACCTGTTGCACCAATTCTTCAAGTGGATAATGGCTTTATGGGTATATTTTACTGTAAGTGTAGGGGTGTAGACGGTGTTTTAGATGGGTGGTGTCGTTTGCATATAGGCTGAAATTGCTATAGTTATAAGGGGAAAATGAAGGTCATTGGCAAGTATTGAATAGAGTAGAAAGCTACGAGCTGCACCTTGTAGGGTCCCGACATGAAAGTGGATGGGATTACAGGAATATTTTTGATAAAAGTTCCTAAGTTTACTGTTACTGTCGAGTTATGTTTGCGATTAGATTTAAGTTATGAGTATGTAAGTCATGAGTACTCATATGAGATATTTGGAGCGTTCTCCATGCTTGATAAGATTTAGAATTACTTTGGTTAATTTCCACACCTTCGGTTAAACAATCTGAAAAGCGTATTGTTTGTGGCAGGTTTGAACAAATTGTTTGGTGATTTAATAGGTGTACTTGTCAATGTAATCTAAGGGTTTCTCCCTGGGAAGGGGATATGTTCCCAAGAGTGATGTACCCCCACCCCCCCCCCCCCCCATTTGCATTCTACAGATCAAAATAGTCTGGTTAAGGGTTATATTTAAGTTGGTTTTGGAGGATAATAAGGTAGTGATCACTAATAAGGTCTTCTTAAATAATATAGAAGGAGTGGATTTTGGAGCTATGTGATCAGAGCAAACAATTATATTAAGGTCTTTTTTGGAAAATATGATAGTCTAGGGTATGTACATTGATGTTTTCATCTCGTTTTGTCTCATTCAGAGAAATGATATCAGGGGTATCCTGATAAACATTTTGTATTACCACTTGAACTGACATTTCGTGAAACGCGTGCGTTAACATATTGTAGATCAGTACATACTAAGTGGAATCATCAGCTCTCTCGAACCACAAACGGTGACTTGCGATAACATAAACAAAACATATTAATAGGTGTTCTCTTTCTTGATTCAGTACAGTAGGTATTGTTGGCATAGACTCACCCGAAGAAAATGGTGGGTGAGGGGGTGGGAGGATGGGGGAGCAGGGGTATTGGACTTTTATACGGTGAGAAGACGTAACCAGTTATATCATTGGCACATGAGTCGGTAGAGACAACAACAGTGCACCACAGGGATATATGCGAGCAAAGCAAACAATATCTCGCGTTCTATAAAATGGAAAGATCATAATTGTGATGACAAATCATTAATGAGATACTTTTTCACTGATCAATGTACGTTTTGATTGGTCTCAAAGAATTTGATCAAATATAAAAAATAGTTCATAAAGTAATTTGCATACTCTAAATTAAAAACCGCTGCAAAAGTAAACAAGGTTATCCTTAATACAAACCTGGATTGTCACCTATATACAATTTAAAAGTATAGAATATATAATCGGTCTTGGTCAAATGTTCTACTTGATTCAGTGTGCGGTGTAACGATTTTGTTCATCAAACACACAACACAACAGAAAGCTACATTGTTGGCTCGTTCATTTTTAATTACATTATAAAAAAGCAAATGTTTCAGAAAGTTGAGTTGTTTTAAACAGAGTGTCTACAGTTACTTTGGAGCTCTCACGCTTTCTAGAAGGTGCATATGGTTTATCTTAATTGCATGTACCATGGTAATTAATTGCTCAAACTTATAAGCATATCAACGTTGATACAAGCTATGGCTACGAAAAAGCCAAATGCTACAACTTGCTTGATATTATACCATGATAGGTTTTCTATCACGTATTGAATGCGTGTACTTCCGTTTTTCTTCTTAACGATTGGGGTCTGTTCAGAAGTTTTGTCTTGGTTGTCCGAATTGGTGTTCTTCTGTCTGTTGCGCATCTTCTTGAGGATAAAGAGACGGAATTTTGTCGTCTTGGAGAAAATGTAACCGTTATCTTCTATGCTCATATTTATTACAGAAAATACCGTTTCCACAGCTACTACAATAGTTAAAATCGCAATGGAATGACCTGAAAAAGTCATAGGAAAGAACATACACAATATTTAAGGTTACTTAAAACATTGCTGTAGGCACATCTGTTTATATATCATCTACTCGTTTCTCTTGACATACATACTGTATCAACCATTTTTTTTTATCTAGTAGGAATATTTTTGACACACCAAAATGTATATCTCGACGAAAAGCTGACAAGCCAAAATATATCTCAAAAACAGAGAAAAAAATCTGAGAAATACCATCAAAAATATATCTTAACAAACCAACAAGGGAAACAATTTCAATGACAACAAAGGGCTATCTTAAAAGTCATTTATCCTAGAAGGGCGCCATGGTTCCGATATTTTGTCATTTTGTTTTCGAGTAATGACCAAAATGCTATTTTACATATGTTGGCTAAAGTTTGATCATATGACAGACTCGCAAAATCAAGTCCCTTGGTCTTATGGTTTAAAAGGAATTAAGAGGACTTAAGAGGTGAATTTATTTTTTTTTCACAACACATTAAAATACAACTATTTTACCCTTACTCCGAACGGGTAATCACACTCACTATGATACCACTCTGTCACACCTAATAATGCGCATTTATTCATCAAGTTTCAGGTAAGTATCACCAACGATGAAAGGTGGGAAGAATTGTAGATACTTTAATTTGTCAGTTGATGAACGAGTTCAATGTCTCAACCTCAATATACACACTTGATTAGAGAGTAGTCATTTTATTGAAGCCATATATCATGTTAAATCGTATGTTCGAATCCAGCGTAGTTTTTACAGATTCCGGATGATCAAGTGCTAATCCACATTAATAATGGCCTGATCCCAAAGTCGCTTCAAACATCTGGATTTTTCGTCTAACTTGAGCAATATTATTATTATTATTTTTTTTTTTTGAAATGCATTCATATATTTTTTAGATGTATATTTCTGATATAAATACCCTATTATATAATATATTATCACAAGGAGAGACCATTAACGGTGCAGTGGGGGATGTACTTACACACTTTAGAGAAAGCAGTATCAGGAAGTACTTGGTATAGTGTCCCAAGTTGAACGATTAAAGCCAGAAGACACATCATACCAAACGCTGGTCCATTGCTGTCTTCTCTTTTAAAGCAGATAGTAAACACACTCAAAACTGATACCAATATGTTTGGTGCCACTAAGGTGTACATGCCGAATTTTGGGTTAAGTCTTTCCAAAGTGGCGACGTACCGAACATATGAGTGGTTTTTAAGGTAGTGGTCGCATCTGTAGAGGGGGTCATTACCTCCAAGATCAGTAAATTGTAAACGCCAAGTGAGATGCTCAAATTCACATGAATCCATGTTGCCCAAAATGTGTAGTTTTTGCTGCATAGTTAAAGTATAAAAGACCAAAATAAGTTCGATGCTTTAAAGGAATAGGAATATGTATAGAAATAGGAATGTGTATAGGAATAGGAATAGGAAAGGAATATGAATAGGAAAATAATTATGAATAGGAATATCAATATGAATAGGAATAGGAACATGTTAACGAATAGCAATAGAAATAGGAATATGTATAGGAATATGAATAGGAATAGAAATAGGAATAGGAATAGGAATATGTATATGAATAGAATAGGAATAGGAATATGTATAGGTATAGGAATAGGAATAGGAATAGGAAAAGGAATAGGAATAGTAGAGGGGAAGGATGGTAAGAGGGAAGGAGGGCAAGGAGGGCAAGGAGGGCAAGGAGGGCAAGGAGGGCAAGGAGGGCAAGGAGGGTAAGGAGGGCAAGAAGGGCAAGGAGGGCAAGGAGGGCAAGGAGGGCAAGGAGGGCAAGGAGGGAAGAGGATGGAGAGGAGGGCAAGGAGGGCAAGGAGGTAAAGGAGGGCAAGGAGGGCAAGGAAGGAAGAGGAGGGCAAGGAGGGCAAGGAGGGCAAGTAGGGCAAGTAGGGCAAGGAGGGCAAGTAGGGGAAGGAGGGCAAGGAGGGAAGAGGAGGAAGAGGAGGGCAAGGAGGGCAAGGATGGCAAGGAGGGCAAGGAGGGCAAGGATGGCAAGGAGGACAAGAAGGGCAAGGAGGGCAAGGAGGGCAAGGAGGGAAGGAGGCAAAGGAGGGCAAGGAGGGCAAGGAAGGAAGAGGAGGGAGAGGAGGGCAAGGAGGGCAAGGGGGGCAAGGAGGGCAAGGAGGGCAAGGAGGGAAGAGGAGGGCAAGGAGGGCAAGGATGGCAAGGAGGGCAATGAGGGCAATGAGGACAAGGAGGGCAAGGAAGGCAAGGAGGGCAAGGAGGGCAATGAGGGCAATGAGGACAAGGAGGGCAAGGAAGGCAAGGAGGGCAAGGAGGGCAAGGAGGACAAGAAGGGCAAGGAGGGCAAGGAGGGCAAGGAGGGCAAGGAGGGCAAGGAGGGCAAGGAGGGCAAGGAGGGCAAGGAGGGCAAGGAGGGCAAGGAGGGCAAGGAGGGCAAGGAGGGCAAGGAGGGCAAGGAGGGCAAGTAGGGCAAGGAGGGCAAGGAAGGCAAGTAGGGGAAGGAGGGCAAGGAGGGAAGAGGAGGAAGAGGAGGGCAAGGAGGGCAAGGATGGCAAGGAGGGCAAGGAGGGCAAGGATGGCAAGGAGGACAAGAAGGGCAAGGAGGGCAAGGAGGGCAAGGAGGGCAAGGAGGGAAGGAGGCAAAGGAGGGCAAGGAGGGAAGAGGAGGAAGAGGAGGGCAAGGAGGGCAAGGATGGCAAGGAGGGCAAGGAGGGCAAGGATGGCAAGGAGGACAAGGAGGGCAAGGAGGGAAGGAGGCAAAGGAAGGCAAGGAGAGCAAGGAAGGAAGAGGAGGGAGAGGAGGGCAAGGAGGGCAAGGGGGGCAAGGAGGGCAAGGAGGGAAGAGGAGGGCAAGGAGGGCAAGGATGGCAAGGAGGGCAATGAGGGCAATGAGGACAAGGAGGGCAAGGAAGGCAAGGAGGGCAAGGAGGGCAAGGAGGACAAGAAGGGCAAGGAGGGCAAGGAGGGCAAGGAGGGCAAGGAGGGCAAGGAGGGCAAGGAGGGCAAGGAGGGCAAGGAGGGCAAGGAGGGCAAGGAGGGCAAGGAGGGCAAGGAGGGCAAGGAGGGCAAGGAGGGCAAGGAGGGCAAGGAGGGCAAGGAGGGCAAGGAGGGCAAGGAGGGGAGAGGAGGGCAAGGAGGGCAAGGAGGGAAGAGGAGGGAGAGGAGGGCAAGGAGGGCAAGGATGGCAAGGAGGGCAAGGAGGGCAAGGACGGCAAGGAGGGCAAGGAGGGCAAGGAGGGCAAGTAGGGGAAGGAGGGAAGGAGGCAAAGGAGGGGAAAAGGGGAAAGGGGAAGGACGAGAAGGAGGGGAGGAGGGCAAGGAGAGGAAGAAGGGGAGAAGGGGAAGGAGGAGGAGCAGGAGAAGGAGGGGAATGAGGGGAATGAGGGAAATGAGGGGAAGGAATAGAAGGAATGGAAGAAGGGAAGAATGGGAAGGAGAAGAAGGAGGGGACTCAGAAAAGAGTTTTAAGAAATAAGAAGAAGAATAAGAACTAACTTGTTACATATCAACTTTGAGGGCTCATAACGTTGTGAGACAAATTGCTACAATACTGTACTATATATTATATTTGTGCAACCACATTAAACCCACACTCCTCAGTTAGTACGTACAAGAAAGATCATGCTATGAGTTATTTGACAAAAACAGTTTTCGAAACTTGAATAAAACTTTGAAACATTTAATTTCAACGACGGAAATGATGTAAGTTTTACAGATGTCTTTTTATTGACAATATCCTTCAGCATTGATGTTGTTATCTGTATCAAAAATTCTTCCTCAAAAAAAGAGCAAGAAAAAGACAGTTCCAAATGAAACTGACAAAGTTGTACTTGCCAAGGCAAAACTAAAATACCAGAAACGATATTTATGATTTATAGAAGAATTATGCAACCGTACTTCATTTTGTGACGTATTTATCAATTTGTATGTAATGTTCACAAATAAATTACTTTCTCTGTGTTCATTACGCCTGTAACGATAGTTCAATGTTTACGTCATTGTCCTGGTGCAGCCACGTTGTAAACGTTACGTCACAAGTATGTTCGTCTTTTGGAAATTTATTCACGTTTATCGAGCAAAACGTTCTCGTCGACGCTATGGTTACCCAATCTATTTCACCAGTGTTATATACTTTAACGATATCGGTCTCCGTTTGGAAACTTTCATCGTTATGTTTTGACATTCTGAAAATAAACAACAACAGGCAACACATTGATATACAAACATATTAGCATGCAAGTCATAACTCTTTGTAAGCAAACTGGGTCGATTTGATCAAATGGACTGTGTATTTGTTCATTCCTGCTTAGTTTCTCTATTATCGTTTTGATGATAAAGTTATTGTCTGTTGGTTTACGGAGAAAGTATACAAAGTATACTTGTTTCAATGATACTTGGCTTTGAGGATTCCACAAATGAAACAGAAGAAGGAGAAAGGAGAAGGACAAAAAAACGTTAGAGATTAGGATATGTGGTCAGCGAGTATTGCATAACCTTGCTCGTCATGTGATTACGAAGGGAACCCGAAGTAAAGAGCCCTAAATATAAGTTGATTCTGATGAAAGAGTTTGAATCA